>NW_020955213.1:783907-787543 GCF_003031625.1 Empidonax traillii | reverse complement strand
ACTAGGATAAACCCACCAAATACTACTACCACTTTCAATAGCAATATCACCAATTCAGTCAATAGTTTATAAGAATAATAGCTAAGCTATTATACAGATCATAAACATCTTACTATTTTGGCACCTGACAGTGCATTTTAATGCATTCTATGTGTTCTCCCTTCCTTTTGATTGTTTGAAGAAGGAACATCATAGAATCTACCACCCAAAACTTGATGTGCTATTTCCATATATTATAAGAGGCTGGATAATAACATATAAAAGATGTTAATATTTCTATCCATTAGTCATGACTTGATAGAAGAGGATGAATATGTTACGATACTTAAAATAGAAAGATGGCTCAGGCTGTCAGCAAGAACCTGATTAGTTTGCAAAAGAAACTTGCCCAATTTGTATGCTTATGAGACACACTGTCAAAGTTCTGTGAGATTAAAGACAGATGCCCCACTGGACTACACAGGCAAAGAAAATGTACACATAAACGTACCATCAATGCAGATAGATTCACATTTTTCAAAGAGCACTGTCTAATTCAGAAAGGTCTGAATGCTCTTCTCCAAAGTGTAGTAACTCAGTGGGAGTGTTGGTATTATCCCCAGAGAGATTTCTCATAGGAGTTTTAGATTGACTGGCATCCTGAAATACTCTTTTTTACTCTTTGAGCTGAAGAAAGGTAAACCTTTCTTATTCCGAATGTGATAAAAGGTACACAGGAGTTGTTTCAGATGAGGAAATCTTTGTTCCAAAGGTTGGCAAACAAAATGAAACTGGAATGAAGTGAGCTATTTCACATCCACATAAGTCACTCTCATTTATTACAGCACTCTAAGACAGCCAGAATCATAACTCAAGCAAGGCTTGCTATGGACAAACCTCCACTCTTCGCTGTGACCTCTACAGAACCTGCTAAAGTCAAGGCTGTGGTGACTTATGCACCAGAAAATATACTTCTGATTGATTCATTCTGATTAAGCACGGGGACAAATGCAGAGGTAATGTGTGTGGTGGTGGAAAGTTACACATCAGTGAATGCAATGTCAGATGTCTGGCAGTCTTCATCTGAGGCAGCTGTGCTAGTACAATATATGCACCAAGGTGCTGGGAGAATGTGCTTTACTTGAAGTAGAAATATCCAATATTAATACACATTTTAATTGCTTCTTCTTCCTAAAGCAGGATGCCCTGGCATATAAATGAACACCAGTCCAGGCTTCTGATATTTCTGTTAATTCAGAAGTGACCTGTACAAATCAATAAGCCCTGCATAAGCCAGTGAGAATAAGTCTAAGCAAGTCTAAGCTTGTCAAGTGGAAAGTGTTGAAGGAAAAGTGCAAGTTACAAACAATTTCTCTTGATTTGCCTTTGAAACTCAGCTTTAATATGCTGAACTGAATAAGGGCAGACAAGGTTCATAAAACATGGTGGGATTAAGTACTCAATATGGAAAGTAAACACCTAGAAATTTCTTTGCATATCTCAGTGAAACTTCTAAACAATTAGTTGGACTGTGTGAGCTTGCAGCCAATTTACACACATTTCCAATTCAAAGAAACCTTTGGAAAATACACTAGCAACAAAATTAAAATACAGAAGAGATGTTTTAGAACAAAATATGTAAATAACAGCTGCTTACCTACTTACTCCTGGAATGCATGCCCATATCTAGAAACAATTGCTACAGTTTAGTTACTGATAGTTTAGGTTCAATCTTACGCTTACATGAAACTGTTCTGTTATTTTACAGCAATAAAACCCCCCAATTATTTTAAACAAGTTTTGGGAAGCTTCAAACTATTCGTGACTAGAACAACTGTTTGGGCTGATTCTTTTGCGAATGAAGACAGAGGTATTTGGTGGGCTACTTATCATGGTTCACAGAAAGAGAATTCCTTTCCCTTGCACACAGAAATGGAATCATCTCATTGTGCGAGATACGATGATCCCACATAGCAATACAAGAGATTCTGACTCTCTGTGCATGTGAAACACACAAGCTGTGATGGCTGCTCTGCTTCCATGGCTCGTAAATCAGTCATTATAGGTATTGCTCGTTAATAAAACTACTACTAAGATTCAGACAGTACTAGGAGAGTAAAAAATTTTTATCGTGGAGGATAATGAGCTTAGAAGTGAGCATTGCTACCCATTTTGGCACCCAGAAGCAGATGGAACTGTCTTGCCAACTCATGCAATATTAGAATATCGATACCCAAAAGCCTGTTAATAACATCTGTTAATCTTATTACAAAGAACATGCATCTGCAATATAAGAATTTCTAAATTAAATAGCCTCCAGCACATATCTTATGATTGTTGATTTGCAAGGCCGACGATTTAGTTTTTTCAGAGTAGGAAAAAAAACCCCAAAACAATAACAGACAACAAAGCACCCTCTCACCTGCCAGAGATCTAAAAGTCTTAATAGATCAAACAACTTAGGATACAAACCTTAAACTTGTGCATATATGATACCAAATATAAATATCTCTACAAATGTCTTGTTAAAACTAGTATTCAGACTTCAAGATATTTGGACTAAGTTTAAGAGTTTTGTTACCAATTTCTCCTTTTTCCTTTTGTAATTGTCTCTCAGCTGAGTTTTGCAGCTGTTAGTAATGACATGCATGTGTGTGAGAAGACAAATGAGCATGGTTAATTATGCAGTATCTGGTGAGATTAATGTTGTATCTGTATATCCACATGTATCATTGAGAAAGACAATTTTTTACATGAGAGTGGGCAATTGATTAAGATGAATCATCAGATCACTGAAGCTCGTTTTACCAGTCATTTCAATGGTCTCTGTCTGACAATTTCAGCACTTTGGGTTAATGTGAACCTTTTTCCTCAAGCTGTTTTGAGGGGGTAGAAGAGCAGAAAGGCTCAATCTTTACTGTCAAATGGACGATGTAAGAGGAGAAAATTATCATTATAAACTATCTCCAGTGTATAAGGGTTATCTTTCATTTTACAACATTTCGTTTTGTGTGAAGCAATTAAATGTCTCCTCACTAAAGCAGGTAAGGCTATTTCACCTCCTGGCTGAATACAGTTAAATTAATCTAGGTATTTGGAAAATTCATCAATATCACAAGAAAGACCTGGCAAACTTGCTCTGTTACATTGCACTGTTACATACATCAGAGCTACTGCAGTGACTTTCATTCTAAATGAATGGTTTGATTATATTGTCTCCAACACTGTCAACAAGCCTTACAATTCTCTCCAAAAACTCAAAGGCATTCAGTGGTATTCACACTGGAAGCACAAATCCAGGACAGGTGAATTTTTGCCATTGCTCTAATACTTCTGTGTTGTTGACTATTCAGTGTTGACACCAATATTTGCCAACAGTAATGAAGAAACAGGCATTTTTAATTTATTTTAAGAGAACACTACAAACTGACAGTAGCGGTGACTGCACTTCTTACATCTGATGTATTCTAAAAATGGTCCCAACTGGGTCCTGCACATCTGCCACAAATACAGGCAGGCAAACTTAATAGCATCTTTATGGCCCACAAGGTAAAATGTTTGGATCAGATTTTTATTTTTATTTCTAGATTGAAATTAATCGACACACATTGGAGATTGAGTTTGCATTAGGAAAAAAAACCAAGATCGAAGAAGCAT
>NW_020955213.1:730612-782906 GCF_003031625.1 Empidonax traillii | reverse complement strand
CCCAACTGGGTCCTGCACATCTGCCACAAATACAGGCAGGCAAACTTAATAGCATCTTTATGGCCCACAAGGTAAAATGTTTGGATCAGATTTTTATTTTTATTTCTAGATTGAAATTAATCGACACACATTGGAGATTGAGTTTGCATTAGGAAAAAAAACCAAGATCGAAGAAGCATGTCTTGCATCTGGAGTGGTAGCTTTATAATGACACTCAACTCGTATGGGAATTTGTCCCACAGTCTGGCACTACTCCCTGGAAGATCTGTTTGCTAAATAAAAGGGTTTAACTCTTTCTGGAGAAAAATCCTTGAGTTTCATCATTAGAAATCACTACCACCTAGGTGCTATTGGAGTATGCTGAATGCCAAAAAAGAATGTGGGAGTTTAAACTTGGTTAAATATCATGGACACAACAGAGACAGGGATGCCAAGGGACTTGCTGATGTAACTTGCCTGACCTAGATATAATGGGTATTTTTGAACTCCTCCTTCTTTTCGTGTACAATGAAACAATACTCTAAAATACCGATAGTCTAAAATAGGGTAAGCATGTCAAAAAGTTTAGCACTGGCTTATAGTTATCTGCTACTGAGATAACACGATTCAGAATTATGTAAATCTAGTGGCTGTGGAGAGAGAGCCCGCCCTCTAATCCTACACTGGGAAAACCAAAATAAAACAATATTATTGACGTTAACAAGATCAGAAGCAAATTCATCTGTTGGTCATGATTTGAACATTTGAAGACCAGACTTGTGACAGCTCAGAGAAATCAATGACTTCCTTTCATTTTGCTCAGACATTTTCCCACTGAATTACATAATTTTCTGTGTTGTTCCATGTTGCAACAAACAGTGCTCACCTAAGCCTGATAATGCTTCCTCATCCCTATAGAGAGGATACAGGATTTTCACATCCTAAAAAGGGCAATATGAGAACATAAAAATGCTTTCTGAAATACATCCTTTCCTTTTCTGTAAATAAATTCCTTTGACTGTGCATATCCTACAACATAAAATACATTTATAGAATCTAAAGCAGCGTACAGTGTGATATTTTCCAACAGCAAAATAAAGGATAAAAGCAGAACACTACTTCTCAAGCATTTTGAATTTTCAGACGTCACCAAAGATGGAAACATTTCCTTTTTTTCACTCATTTTTCAAAGTAGCAGACTATGCTTTCATTCTTTTCTTATATGGCTGATAAAATGCTAAGTGCTGCACCTCATATATCTCCCTGCATATGGTTACAGAACAGCCGTCAAAGGCTCCAAGCACCTCTGAAAAGGTGATGAAACTCCACTTTTCCAAATGACCGTTTGTTGCAAAAGACACTTGAATGTTTTCTATCTTTTCCTCTGCATGAAAGTCCTTGTTGAGATACCAGCTATAAATAGACTTTGCTTTGTACACTAGGTGCTTTTCCCTCATCCTTTCTTCCTCCCTGTGATTCCACCCACTGAATAAGCACTTTGCTGAAGCAATTCAGAAGTGCAGTGAAATCAAACCTTCTCCTATCTCTCTACTTCTTTTAAAAATAATGAGGCCTGGCTAAAATTTTTAGTATTTTTCCATCTACTGTGATAAGCCAGCAATTTTTTTTTAATATTTTTGAATATTTTCATATGTTACAGCTGATTGTCTTTATTTACGAGATTTCAAGTGTGAGTTTGGGGATTGGGATTGCTTAATTATTCTTTTATTCCTCTAAAAGTCAGTTAATGCTAAAATTACATTTTTTTATTTAAAAAAACCCCAAAATATTAGACATCCCGATAGTGAAAAATGTCGCCCAAATGGGCCAGGCCCTGTCTGAATGTTTTTTCAGTCCAGTAAAAATACTCCTAATCTCCTGAATTCATTCTTCCTCCTAGTGGTTTTTTCACTCCTTCACAAAAAGAAAAAATACAATCCTCATTCAGCAGACAACATAGTGTCAAAACATAGAGAAAAGAGCTATCTCATGTCACAACAGTGTGGGTAAACATAAGCTAAAGTCTTCCACTCACCCTGAAAATAGTAGAAATCAAACTAAGGCAAAGACATCGGCTGCTACACTAACCTTGCAGCAAAGAGGACTGAAGACAGCAAATCACCCCTCATACCCATAGTTATGTCCTCTAAAATCTTAAAAGTTTAAGCTAAATATTGAGAGAACATTAGTTTGGAATATTCATGATTCTGATAATGATATTTAAAGAGCTTCCCTCTTACCAAGATATAAAACATATGAGAGCTTCTGATGCATTGCTGGCTGTAATACAACTTTCATTACAATCCTTAGTATGTTTCCCACATAATGTGGCTTTGGAAAGTTGATGGGCATTCAAATGCATTTATATGACAATATCTCCCCCTCTTTAAATTACTTTCCCCAATACATATATTTTCTAGCTGCACCCTTTTCATATTCCTCATTCCCTTTCACAGGATACTGGTCAAAACACTGGAAGATCAACTCTTGAGTCTCTTAACCACGTTCAAAGTTGTTCAGCATAAATTTCTGGGATTAGGATCAATGTTTTAAAAAAGTAAAACCGCTAGCAGGATTGTGAAAAAGTTCAAAACATGAATATATATTTTTTTACACCAGTAACACATATTGTGGTATATTTATGTACTACTTTCTCAGGTAATTTGGAGATCTCAAAGCAAAACCTCTATTTTCTAGAGATTAAGAAATGAAATTTAAATCAAGTGATGTGGGTGGATAAAAAGGTATGTTCAGATGCTAAGCTCCACACAGCAAAATATGCTTCACATTAAAAAAACAAAAAAACAAAAAACAAAAACCAAAAACACATTAGGTATCAATGTTGGTAAACTCTTGGTAAAAGAATATATTTTAAACGGAAAATCTGACCTATCCTTCATTATACTTATACCATTTAAACTAAAAAGCCAAAATAGCAGATAATTCATTCCAGGATATCCACTCTTCACAACTGAACCTCTTGTTTTTCAGGAATAATTGTGCTTGCTCTCTTCTTCCCCCTTCACCCCATTCAACTATGTCTCCTATGACCACTCCATTTGAAAATGCTACATTCTGGTGTATTATCTGAGGAACAAAAATACTTTATCTGGGCTTACTGCTTTTATTCAACACCCAGAACAATCTATGTCTATTCCTTTAAGCTCCTTTGGATGTGAAAAAAATATGGTTACATAAATCTTTGTAATCCTGAGGGGAGGATAGCCCATAAAGAGTTTACTGGCATTAGGATTAAGTCTAGTGTATTACAGTGCAATCTTTAATCTCCTAAAATCTACCTCACCATTCCAAGCTGTTTTGTGCTAGTAGATGAAGCTTTGGAAATAGGACACAGCTGGTAACAGTGATAGAAAGAAACACTTTTTTTTAAAAAAAAAGGAAAAAAAAAAAAGGAAAAAGAAACAATTGGGGAAACTGCTAATGGCTTGATTTCACACAGTGATAAGCACAACAGTGTTTTTAATAATTTAGAAATGGCATGGGTTGGACAAAGTTCTTGTAATACAAATTAGGAGGAAACAAAATCACCAAAGTCTGAAACCAAGGAAGTTACAAATGTGGACCAAAACCCATCTAAAACACTGTACAAGATGCCAAAGTTTTACTTGGTTATGAGGTTCAGTGATCCAAATGAGTATAACAAATATTTCTTGGGTAACCAAAAAGGAAAAGGAGAAAGGAAAATGGGAGGAAAAAGGAAAAGGGAAAGGGGAAAGGAAACCACTTCATGCTAAATAGATTTTTTGTTCCTTTTGCTCCAACTGTATGGAATGAAAACACTGCTGGAGTCATGTATTACTTGAGAGGAAAATGTAGAGAAAGCTTGTTATTTGGCATATTTCTAAAGAATGTTACAGTTTTATTATTTGAACCCCCAGCTCTGCAGCCTCGGCTGAAGCATTTCACCTGCCTAAGTCTCAGTTTCCTTTGGCTCTGCTGTGTTCACAAAAGTATATATACTTCTACTTACAACAAAGTATAAACATTTGCTTAAAGGCTATTGTGACCAGTGGTATTTAGTTATGTGATTAAATGATAACTACATTAGGCCTTTGATAGTAAACACAGATTACATGCTCCTGCTGTATTTGGAAAACACAAGTTCCCTTGTTCTTCTTCTGTAGCCACAATCCCCAAAAGCACAGGAGGATCATGCACTGACACAAAAAATAATGAAGCCATTTCTTCCCCTTCTGTTCTTAAGCGATACTTAAATTTTGAACCTGAAGCCACTGTTTTGAGGAGTTTCAAGTGTGAGTGCAGCAAATCATTTGACACCAGCACAAACCTCTGTATCTACTTGGGACACTGCCAGCGTGGTTTATTTTTTTTGTTCCACACCCTCCTTAAATGGAGACACCTAATTTTCTATATCTCGGATTATTCCACCTGCCTTTGCCAAGCTTTAAATATACTAATGTTATGGTTAAAGATGAACCATAATACACAGAAGTATGTTTATCTGATAAAGTTATGCAAATAATTCTGCATGTAACTGATATTCATCAGCATTTCAACTGTTAAGTAAGTTAAGTTTTATGAATTTCCAGCACTGAAGAGAAATATTTGCAGAAAGTAATCATGGTACTGCAGAACCCAGAAGATAGTACAGTAATAGCATTTCTTATTTAGTAGTTTGTATTTCCAAAGCACCACACAATCATGAGCAAATTAATCTAAGGCTTACACTGAATTTTACTGATAAGGACATTAAAAGCCTTTAGCAAATGTTTAATTGAAGTAACTGCTGCACATTAATTCCAAGAAACTTGTTTTATTATCCCAGAGATTTAGCAAACACCTAATGAGAATGAACTCAATATGCCCCAGTGTACAGAATTCTGTGTGTGCTATTCTTAAGCCTCAGCTAGCAAGAAAATGCTTTGAAATGATATCTTAGAAGCAAAGGCAGGACACATTAATAGAAAGAATCTAATGATACACTGTCCCATGGAGCATGAGCAGAAACCACAGTTTTTAAGGCTGTCTTAGAGCTGACAGCATAGTTTTCCATTGAGAGAGAGAAAAAAATCACTTTATCCTTTCAGTAGTTCTGAATTTGACTTCCAAATCCAAAGGTTTGCCCTCAAAACAAGAGTAACTGTTACCTTTTTCCCCTCCAAACTAGTAATTGAACCCTAATAACTCAGTAAAACCTGGCCAAGGATGCACTGTAATGAACCCAAAAGTCTTCTCAGTAAACTTTGTTTCAAGGAAAAGTATCACTGCTTCCTCTTCTGCATTCTGCTCCTGAAAGGAATCTGAATCCTTTGGATTCCCTACTAAACACCACTGACACAAATGAAATTTTTTTCAGAAACAATAAAAGGAGTATGTCAAGAGGAGAAACAAAAACTGAAACTGCTTAGACAGTAAGTAAAATAAAAATGATACCTAACATAACAGCAGAACTTTCTAGGCAGATATGAAGTGGATTAATTTCTCTCAATAGATATACAAATGCAAATGTTTGCCTTAGCTCTATAGACATGAACATTTAAGTTACACTGCCTTGTATTATGTTAGTTACTTCTACCCTAAATGATGTCAGAGAAAGTCTTTGCCATCAACTCCAGTGGAACTCCAATTTCTCTAATATATTTGGCATATACAAAATTGGCTGATTCCACTAAACAAAGTTTTTAAATCCATGAGTAATTTTATTTTCAACATTTTTATGAAAGGGGGACAAGAAAAAAACCTCATAATATATCTGCACATCATAAAGCACTACACCACGGGAGAATTAAAATGGAAAAAATCGTGAACAAATGTTGAATTGTGGGGTGGGGTTAAAGCAACTTCACATTAGCGAAATATCCTATGGTGCCTTTCATTATTGATTCTCTGTCAGCATCATGTTAGTTCTTTTCAAATTAGTTCTGTGGCTTGAACTTGAAAAGATTGTGATGCAGAGTCCACAGGTTCATTCTAATTGCTGTTTTTCCTGGTGGACTTAACCATGCCAACCTGCCACTCATCAAGACCATTTGTCTGTGAACAGACTTAATTAAACACCTCAAATCCAATTTCTTTGATCCTTTCCACTATTAAAAAACCACACGCACTCCATAAGCTATGAAGAGTTTTCTAAGGAAAAACTCTTTAACATACCCACTGGCACTATTCTCTACTGTTGAAGAAATGGAGAACACAAAAACAAGAAGATTAATTAGGAAGGGAAAATAAAATAGATCTAGAGACAGCAAAGAATTTGTTACCTCTTAAGCATTCAGTAGAAGATTAAAGAATGATTCACAGCACCTACACAACTCTTCCTCCATCCCCGCCCCCCCCTTCTTCAAATAAGATCTTCAATATGCTGCAAAGGCTTGACTTGAATATGAATTTTAATTTCTCTTTCTTCGGATTTAAACAGGTAACTGCATTATTTTTGTGAAAGAGGTAAGCATTTTCAGTATTCTTTTTCATGACTTAAATATCCAAAACGTTGGTTCAAATGGTGAAAACGAAAACACCTCAAATATAAATGTGTAGTTTCATCAGAATGATTCACAAGGTGCATTTACTTTCTATTCTAACAAACTTTACTTATTAAATTGTTTCTAAATTACATTTAGCCACATGTAATCTTATAATTGCATTTCCAAAGCCTTTTGCATTTTAAAAAAGAATAAATCTCACAGCTTTGTAGCAGTTTATTCTGCATTTGATAGATATTCACTACACTATCAAGTATGGCCTTCAATTAATTGCTAAGAGTTATAATTTAAAAACGTCTTAATAATTAATTTATTAATAATTAATATATCTTTCATTGGGAAATAAATTATTTGTATTTCAGAAAATGCTATCTCTGTAAGTGTTTTCATGAAAGAAAAATTAGTGGTCATGGGTGATTTTATTGTTCCAAGGTCTTTAATGCCTGATGGGGTGATTTTTCTTGCTCTTATTTACATAATTTCCAGAATTTTATGTCTGCACAAAGGAGACCTGGACTCTGCAGCCATGTCTGAAGAGGAGTACCTACATGACAGGTACTTAACTGATTAAGAAGTGTTTTACCACTCTAATTAAGGCTGCACTAAGATGCTCTAAATAAATATTCAGCCCAATCTCTAAATTTGAACTATACTGCAAAAACATCTGTGAATTCATACTCTTCCCAAGCACAGCAATAGCTTTTTATTTTATTGCTTTATCAATTTGAAGTTTGGGAATACAAAGTTTATGCCATAAAGACATTTAAGGAAGAAAGGCATTGAGGTTTCAGAATTACTTTGAGCTTCTAAATCTGTGTTCAAATATTGCCTCAACGGGTTCTGTCATTAGAATTTAGATCTGTCATGCTGTAAAAACCTAGAGGCTTATTTCCATGTTTGATGCAGCAAATTATGTGAGCTGCCTTGAAATACAATAGTAATCAATCTAGGAAAGACACACATATCCAAAACAGCGCATACATCTAATCTGTGTAATGCCATGCCTGATATTTCTCTTCCATTGAGTTTGTAACACCTCCAAGAAATATAAAGTAACATGACAGTGTCAAATAAAGCAAACTAATGTAACATGATTGATCTCTGGTGCCAGGAGAGCCAGACTCATCCCTCTGTCATTTCTAGGGCCAGACGAGAGACGTTTCCTTTAACACTCAATAACATATTGTATCTCTAAAGCTGCTATAACATCTGCCTCATACAAATGCACACATTAGCTTTTTATAATACTGGTAAATCTTCCTCCATACAAAATTTGTATTAACCCTACATGTCACTGGGATTAAGGAAAGGAAAAAATAGTGTGCTGGGTTTTTTTCAATACAATCACTAATATGAATGAAAACCACTCCCTCAATTAGGGGAGCAGAAGTTACTGACTTAGCCAAGATTCAATGTACTATTGTAGGTGATGGTTTGCAGCAGGTTCTGCTGCACACATGCAATGCAGTTTATCTGAGACTGAGGAAGATTGAACATTCACATGTTTCAGATATACTCTCTCAGCAGAAAGACAAATTTCTGAATTTGCAGACTAAAAATATCTGCGCTGAAAATGTCAGCCCATTCTGTCTTGTGGTGACTATCAGTCTTCCTATTCATTTCTCCCGTTCTTTAAATTCTATTTTACATCACACCAATGTACATCTGAGTAGCATCACTGATATAAATGGCGTTAATCAGTATTCAGCACGATATGCTTGGCAATGGTACTTTATTTGTCTAACTGTTCTGGTTTATTAGGCTTTGAAACATAAGCTCTCACTTGGAGGGAAGCATAATAATGAGAAAGCAGAATCTTAAAAATTGTATCTGCTTGGTAAGACTGTAACTTACAAACCAAGTATGTATGATGATGATGCTGCCATCCTGCATCATAATATGAAAAAGAAAAAATAAATAAATGCCCTGAGTCAGCCCAGTTGTCCTTGCAGCTGCTGTGTTGTATCCAACAAGTTCCGTGGGTGAAGCCATCCACAGGCAGCCCAGAGTCCTGGCTGCTCTCTGTGGCCCACTCTCCCTGTACTTGCCCTGAATCCACAGCTAGAGGATTAGAGATGTTAGTGGGTACAACCTGTCTCAGTGCTTTCAGCATATTCCAGGGATAAAGAAAAACCCAAACATGCAATACCAGCCAAACAGCCAGACACTGTATTCATCTATTATTTGTACCCATTGTAACTCTTGTTCTGCCAGTGTTAGTGCTTTACAGACATTCAGAGACATCCTGTCTTGCAGACTGAGGACACTTCTTCATCCCAATCCAAACAGTACTGTAACAGCATGATTGGACATTTCAAAACTCCAGGGAGGGTGACTGATAACAAGGATGTGGGTGACAATCCACCTGCAAATAGTGTGAAGAGGCCCAGGTAATCAGCATAGCCTGAACTCCAGTGGTGCCTGGCAGCACAAATGGCAGCTGGTTCAGAGATAGATCTACTAATCTACTTTCAGGAGAAGATCTACTAATGTGATATTTTTTTTGTTCCCACACATTGCTGCCACAGCTGGTGCTCAGCTATTACCAACTTCACCTTATACTTTCATATCTTTTAAATCCGTCCTGACTCAGAAGATTCATTGCTCTGTTTCAGACTTGGCATTAATAATGAAAAAAGCAGTATAATTTTTTAACATATCAAACCAGCAAAGATAGGAGGGGAAAATCAATTTATAGATAAATTACAATAAATTCGGTAAGCGAGAGGTCTCAAACCCTCCAAACCAATAATAAGTTCCAGTTCAGGATCTTTTGTTCTGTAATTGCACTTGGAAACTTTTTCTGATTATTCAAGTAGAGATAAGCACAACTTAAAAGCCACAGTTTATGGTTTTAACAGGAGCAGTAAGTCCCACCTTTCAGCTCTTTTGTCCCCCAGAATAAGGGCTGAGAGGTCAAGTTTTTTTAAATTGCTAGGGTTTTTTCCATGCTATCCCCTTGGGAAAAATTCAGAGTTGGCTCTTTCTGCAATGCTACAGATGATTAGAAACAGATTAACTTTGCACATACATTTGTATATAAAATATATACTTTCTCTTGAATCTGAGTCTGTTTCTTCTATTAATAATCCATTATGGAAGCTACATACAAATGTAATCGAAGCAAAAAAAACCCTTAAGAGTACACTATCCTTTTTTTACTAATTTTTTTGATTTCCTTAGATTTACCTTTCCTTATGTGGAGAAGGTAATAATTTCATATGGTCTTTTTAAAAGTATTTTTGTTTCTTTGCACAATTAAAAAAATAAAATTTGAGGGTTTGCTTTTCCTGATGCTTATGACAGAGATTTTTAGATTAGAAAATAGCACAAGGTTGATTTTTTTTACTATTTCAGTCTCTATAAAGAACACAAGGTATATTTGAAAGTTTGAGGAATTGTAGAATAAAATTTATTGTGATCAAAGCTGAAAAGTGGAATTGCACTTGATTCAATAAACCAGCATTAAAAGAAGGTAGAAAGAGGCCTAAACAACGTAGTGAATTTCATGTAGTCTCAAAACATTCCTATTGTAGATTGCAATAACACTCATCTATCTGTGTTATCACTTATTATAAGAGCTACCCAAACATAGCACAGCCAGACATTGCTGTATTTTCTTCTGAATCTTGCTAAATTACCAAGAGAGATTATTCTATGTAAGAATTCAGCAGCAAAGTGCATATATTCTTTTTTGAAATACCAGATTTTTAGTCCTTTTTCCTTAAAATAAATGAGGAGAAAGATCTTGAGTTTGTTAGGTGTCTTATCAGTAAGTCTCCACATTTTTCCAAGGCATAATGACACACAGAGTTTCAGAAGACAGGACTTTCTTGTGACACACATTTCCAACACTAGAAAGTGAAGTGCAGCAACTTTTACTACTTCACAAGTTTTCAGACAAAAAAAAGTTGGCAAATTCTGTTGCAATACAAACTATAGCTTTGTCTCGAAAACACTTTTAAAAGACTGTAAATACCTTTTTCTTTGTAGGCTGAAGTGGCACACTTATGTGGTTAAACTGCTGTTTATAAAATGTCACACTGTTCTTAATCCCCCAATCTTCAAAGTATTAGGATTTGATCTATACTGCAAATAGCACAGGTCAATTTTTTCTTCAGAATATGGCTACAAACAGTTTGAGGTCATGTGCTAAGACCCGAAAGGTACATTTTTCTCTGTTTCCAGTGTGAATTTACATCATTCTACTGGATACCAAGGCATCAGTACTGAAGAATCACAAGAGTCAAATTGGTCTGAAATCAGAAAATACTCTCATCTACCATCTCTCATTACCCCAGCAAGTCCTAAATATGGTCTGTTGTTAGAAAGTACTTACACAAAAAATATCAAACACAGGTAGCATGTCTCCTGAATCAAAATTTCTTGTAGAGAAAGTAAACACTTTTTTTCAAGAGAAACTAAACAAACTTGAAGTTAAATAGCCTGTTGGTCTGCCCCCTTTGTCAATCAGTGATTGTACTTCAAAACAGAATTAACATGACTTTCTTCTCTTTTTCTTAACAGTCTTACCCCACAATCCATTAGAATTTTCTGAGAAAAATCACTGAAAATAAATTAAATATACTGAATGAGTACAAGAGAGAGGTGGTTAACACAGCCTTCTCTGATTTCCATGAAGTATTCAACTAGGTCCAATGACCAAAGGATCTTAAATTAAGCTGACATAAGATAAGAGGGAAGATCCTCACAGGGATAACTAACTAAAACAATGGAAAGAAAAGCTGCAATAAACAGTCAATTTTCTCAGTGAAGGGAAGGTACAAGTGGAGTCCCACAGGGATCTTTGCTAGGGCCTCAGATGCTCAACACATTCAGGAATGATCAGGAAAAGAGAATGGAGAGGAGATTGAGTTTGGTACTAACGGTAAGTTTTTCAGGGGAAGAAAAACAAAAGTGGTCTCCAAAAAACAGAGTGGCACTGAGTGATTGAGGATAAAATGGCAGATGACATTCAAACCAGACAAGTGTAAAGTAATGAACTTGGCAAAAACCCCCAAACAGTTCTCATGTTATGCATTCAGGAATTGATTCTGAGCCAGCTACTGCCAGGAGCAACAGAGATTTTAGGTTAAAATAACAGCCTTATGAACGTATCAGTTCAGTAGCTTCAGAATTATCTTTAAACAGAGGAAAACCTCAGTAAATGTAATGCTACTGGGTAAAGTCTACATTGTGCCCGCAGAAAGAAGATATTTACAGGCTAAGACTCCCAAACTAGAAAAGCACCAAACAAGAGCCAGCTAAAAATCAACATTTCTAACTTCAGCTCCACTGATTTTACAACACCATATTCAACAACTGGTATACTGAGAGTCCTGAACAAAAACATCACCAATTTTGCATCAAAGTCATGTTAGGGACACCATAAAAGTAATAGAATATATAATGAGAAATGAGCTGAAATTCAAATATTTATCACCCAAATGCCTCTGGCTACCCAATGTACACCCCAATGTAACCAGCCTGTAGGAATAGCAGGATAATAGGCAAGGAAACTGTAATGTTTAAAGACCGGTATCTTCAAAGCAATAGCAAAATACTAACTTTGGGAGCTAAGTACAACCAAGAATAACCCAAGATGCCATAAAAATCCCTTCACTTTGTAAGCAGCACAAAAGGAAAGGATCAGGTAATCCCAACAAGTAGGCTCATTACCATGCAGACTGTGCATGGATCAGTCAAACCTCCCTAAGCCTTGCTCACTGATCATCTCTGAGTTGTGATGATTCACTTCAAAGATCAAAGCGAGCAGCTGCTTGAAGGAGCTCTGATTAAGTCCTTTAACATTCCTCCTCCTGAGAATGTCTTTTGGTACAAAGCTCCAAATGCAGCCAAAACCATCACACACTCAGAGGGTCCAACAGGTTAGAATTATATATATATGGCACTGAGATAACTGTTCAGGGGTTACAAGGACAGGTAAGGAAGGAAATGTGTCCTGCTGTCTTACCAACACATGCAGCATTAGAGAAGGATTCCAAACAGAATTTTGCAGTGTAAGAAGAATTTAGTGCAATGCTAACAGGAGTTTAAATTTTACATGCAAATCCTCATGACAATTGATTCACAAATGTACTCTTCCTTTCTGTTGCTGTAATTTGTGTTTCCCCTGATATCCGAGACCAAACACTGACTGCAGGTATAAGATTAGAGGGGATGGAATTAGCATTCCTTTACCAGCATTAACCATGCCTTCATTTATTTATGGATGAAGCTCTGTGGTGTAAAAAGCACAGACACTAAAAGGTTAATGAGTAGATGTACACTCTGTTATTTATTGTACAAAATTCAAATTGTGAGCTGAAGATGTCATAATTATTTTCTCATGGGTTTTTCTAGTTCATCATTGTAGTATTTGAGTTATTCTCCAAAACAAACTTAATAAACTTCACAACACTCCTTAAGGGCAACTTGAGCCAAATGTCTTAATGCAATGAGTATTATTGTATGACACAGCCATAAGGGCACATAAAATACAAGTTTTTGATTTACTTCCTTGTAATTATTTTTTTTACCTCTGGATTCTAGATTGGGGGTGGGGGATATTTTTTAGGGAAATGGAAATTTTAGATTCACTTCATGATCATCTGCCTCTAGACTACACAGTTAAGTGACAGAAGGATTGTCTTTTTAAAAATTTCCTAGTAAAATTGGCAATAAAGATTCATTTTGACTGTGAAGTATTTTACTTTTCAAAGTAGGGAACATGGCACTTCTTTTAAAAGAATATGATATTAATGAGAGTACTTTGACTTACAAAAGTAAAAATCTGTGGGATTTAAATAATGTAGCCAGCTGATTTGGGAGACCATCCAACATCTGAATTAATATTGGTGATAAATTATTTCTCAGTAAAACTATTCATCCTCAGTAGGAAATTAAATTGCCATAATACGATAGTGTTAAAGAAACAGTATCTTTTATGTTGTATATAATCACTGAACAGCCATTTTTCATAGTGTTATCTATAACATATTCCACTCTATAATGCGGAATGAAGTCATGTTGTTTATTTAGTACAAGTCACTGTAAAGTCCTGCCCCCCTCAATAACTGATCAGTGAGGGAGTTCTAGAACAGCTGCTCAGAGATAGAGTTATTGCACTTCACACGATCATTGCACAGGAGTGAACCACAGTGGAGAGATCTCAGGTGCTCAGATGTGTCAGTCCAGATGTTTGTATACAACAGTTGCAGATAATTGTTTAGCACCTCAAGCATTTTCTTGTTAGGAAGATGGAGGTATTTCAAATATTTGCAGAATTAAAATGGTTGATAAATATACCTTCTGGTGATTATTACTGTAGCCGCTGAGTAACTCATTCTTTTTGACAAAGTCATGAAGGAGTTTACCTGACTTTGAGATCCAGTAAACTAACTAAAGTACACTTAATTAAGTAACTAAAGTTCTTCAAGTCTCAGCATGAAGCATGAGCATAAATAGGGTGTTTCACAAACAGGCCCATCACCACAAACAGACAATCCACCTCTTCCAGGAAGACAGAAAACCCAAGCAGGTCTTAGAGACTTTTCATCAGCATTAAGGTAACGAAACAGACTCAAAATTAATAGCCTGTCCCCTAAATTATCAAACTTGAACCTGCATAAAAATTTAATTTTTTTACCTTAGAGTAAAAATATAAATTTGAGAAAATGTGAGCAGTGTCAGAACATTTTCTGCTCAACTTCAGGGAGACATGATTCCAAAGAACTGGTAAGATAGAGTCAGCATTCACAAATTCACAGGAAAAATAATGCCATATTCTGTCTCATGTAAGTCTGTATAACCTAATTAAAAAATCTTTTCTGTGTACTTGAAATTAATCAACTTTCTCTGTACAAAATTGTCATTAGATTATTATTACCACTATTATATAGCTTTTTCTTAAGTATAATTTTGCTAAAGAAACAAATTCATTGAAAGGCAAAATTCACAAGGTACTGAAGAAAATGATGTGGGAGTTCTTGTGTTTTATAATTCAGGTGTTTGGCAAACGACATTTTCATCCTGAAGAAATAAGCTGAATTAAATTGGGATTTAGAAGAGTTGTGGAATATAATTTTGTTTTAAAGGCCTGTTTTCCAGTCCTTGATACAACAATTTAACATGGTCCTAATCTTGTTATTTTCTTCTTAATAACTAAAGCACTCAATGAAAATGTGAAAGAGCATGAAGGACTTTTAGCTTAAGGTATCTGTTAGTCAATCAGTTTTGCTTTACTAGGTAAAATACAATCTTAATTAAAAAAAAAAAAAGAGATTTATTTCTATGTTATAAACAGCTCTTGAGAGAGCAAAGTCATCACTATGATTACATTTGACCTTCACTGCTTGAACTGCAGGAAAAATACTAACAATTCAGAGAGTTAATTAAAATACACAATGCTGAATAAAATTGAAAACTGTTTGAAAATAGAGGGTTTTTTTGGTAAGTAAAGCTTCAGGCACAGCTTTTTCTCAGAAAAAATAGACATTTTTTTTTAAAATCCCTGTTATAATTATAGTAATAGCTATTATTCTGCAATTTCCTAAATTTGCCAATCTCTTGAATATTATGGTATAATCCTACTGTTAAAACTACATCTGTTGATAAACCAGATGCTCCATAGATTGGCCTGAAGTATAAATTGGTGTTTTGCAAATCTGATAGTTTTTTCATGATATTAAAATTAGTGTATGTGCAGACACATGAAAACATATAGTTTGTATATGTCCACCTTGATTAGGTCTAATGTAGACCCCAATGCAACACTAGCTGATTCTACTTCTTTTAACAGATTTGAAATTTATTAATAGAATTATCCATTTGCCCATTTGGGGAGGTTTCTGATTATTTTATAACATTGTTACTTTAGCATTCACTGCTTATAATAAAGAGACAAAAGAGCTACAGCCAACGGGCTTAGTCAGAATTGGGATCTCAATAATGCCATTCACTAAACAAACCAGAGCTGGTGCCTGTCAAGGAAATTGATACCTGCACATTGTGTGCATTATATCAAAGCACAGTGTGCTCAGAGCACTCTAATGAGGAGGTAAACAACACTGAGGGTCAGATCAGAGGGCTGAAACATTCTGCTCTCTATAGGGAAAATAAGGGTTGAATTAAATTCTCTGTAGGTAGCACAGCAACAGGTGGGGAAGAATTTTACTCCTTTGACAAATAAACTGGTCAGAAAAACCATTTCCCAGCTTATTGTCACAGAGATCTTCCATTGATCACAGCAAAACAACACTGTGATTGATCCTTCTTGTCCATAATATTTCAAATATGCTCATAAATTAGAAGTCTAGATACCATTTATATGGAAGTTCATGGGGCAGCATGCTTGAGCCTAGGTTACTAAATATATGAAGTTTTATAAAACAGAGTCCAGCTTCTTTTCATCTACTGGTTTTACTACAAAGGATCAGCAGGCTACTTAAATAGCATTGCACATAAAAATATTTCTTGAAAAACCTATCAATATATGAACTTGTCCATTGAATCGTGCTGATTTTATATGATTTTCCACCTTGACCTTAGTAGTGTAACAGCTGTCATATTTGTCACCTCGGTGTTCAATGCTGCCTTCTGTTATTTCAAGTCTTACCTCCTTTTCTATCAGGCTGTGTTCCAGGGCCTGTATTTATCCTTGCCCTTGATCTTCATGGTGACAACCAGGAGGCCTTTATTCCTCTTAAAGAATTCAACCCAGTAAAATCTTATCTTAACTAATCCTCAAACACTACAGCAATTTGTTTTTCACGAGTCAGACTTGTAAAAGACTCCAAGTGTTCCTTTTACCTAGTGATAAACTCTGGGAACTGAGAAACAGTCTAAAATTTTCTCTGCAGCATTAAGTCAATTTACAAAAATATGCAGTTGCATTCTGTGTCATCAGTGAACTTTTCAGGGAACGTAATGTAGATGTTTTCAGTATATTTGCTTTTCTTGTAAAACAGAAACAACAGTCCATTCATCAAGCACAAACTACAGTTCTCATGACAGAGGGCTGTCCCATTCCAAAACAGATTGCAGAGGAGTATAGACAGAAAGGAGAGAAGAGCATCTAACTTTTGAAGAACTTTCTCCTGAGGAGCAACGGACAATGACTTGATGTCTATGTGCTGCTACTAAAATGCCTGGAATAAATGTCAGTTGTAGAACTGACATTGGGTCAAAACACGGTCCATTTAAGCTGTCTTCTTTATTTAGACAATAATATTTGGAATTCAGAATAAAATAAAAAAATATGTACTTTATCGGCAACGAGTCTGAGCTGACTTCCAAACACATTAAGCAAAAAAACACTTCTTTGAATGTTCAGTTCAGCTCCTGAATCTGAATTTCTGTTTGTCTTCACATTTCTCATCTTAGTTTTTAATATACCTGTAGTTAAGGATTCAGTTAAGAGGAATTCTACAACATTGATAAAAGTAAAACAAACAAACAAATAAATAAATAAACAAACAAACATGCTGGTACCATAAACTTGGTTCTGAAAAAATGTTATTCCTTTGGTGCAGACTTTAGTTTGATACCATACCTGATACCAGAGGATCACAGCAAAATGTTGCTGCAGTTGCTTCTTCTAAACTCACCTAATTGTTAGTTCAGAACTCCTTCCCTTCCTGAAGACTCAATGAAGCCTCTCCATCAAGCCAAGGACCATAACAGAGCTCTGTTGCTGTAAAAAACATGACAGATGAAGACAATCCCTGTGAGTCCCTTCTAAGTCAGAATATGAGATTAGTGTGCTACACAAATTTTGAAGGCCAAGATATTGTCTGAAAAAGGATTGTTTTACATTAATGTATTTGTACAACACAGATTAACTGTGTTGAAAAATGAATAAAGATAGTTATTAACACATACTGCTTGTCAGGAAACTGTTAATCAGGCTACTTTGCAATTCCCTTCCATACAGGAAAAAAAAATGAAACTTTGTTTCCATTTGCACCACTGTATAATTTTTTTTATTTTTCATATGCATTAGAATACTTTATTTTTCATGCTGTGAAAAATAAATTTATTCAGGACAGCTGCAAAACAATGCAAAGAATTATTGTCTTAAAGCTGGCACTGATTTCAAAGAGACAGAACATTCATTATTCTATCTAACAACCAGCATACTAAGGATCAACCAGATAAACATTCCAAATGCATTACTTTATTTCAGCATCCCATTTTGGTGAAAAAGAAGAGTATTCATCTACACACCAGAAAGCATGCTTAGTGGTATGATGGGAAAATGAATTCAGTGAGCAGGATGTGGGAAGTGCCTATTTTGGTCATCATGACTTAGATAAGCTTATTTGGTAGGAGAAAAAAAAAATTATGAAGCTTTCACTGAGATGTCAAGTTGTAACGTGTGTTCTGCAGGTAATACCTGGAAAACAGCAGGTGCATGGACTGGCTTTTGCTCTCTTTCATTTCAGTCAGGGCAAATCACTTTTTTTTTTTTTTAAATTAATAACGGCTTATTTAAATAAAAATAAATCTAAGTTCTCAGAAATCATTTCTGTTTAGTACTATTAGATCTCTTTCTAGAAATAAAAACAAAAACCCAAACGTATTTTCATTAAAACAAAAGAACAAAACAATTAACCTGAAATTCCAATGGTTGACAGATTTTTGGAAAAGATGAAAAGCAGTTATGTTCTGTAGGAAGTAGTTATTTTCACATTATGAGGTTGTTTTGGGTTTTTTTGTTTGTTTGTTTGTTTTTTTTATCCAACGTTAAAGTATCTTTTTAAAACACAGCAAGGGTAATCTAGCCAGCACTACTGAGGATGCTTTTTTATAGACACAAGTGTAGGTTCACTGCAGTGAGAGAAAAATGAGCCCTGTGTCCACAAGTAACTCAAAGGAGGACTTCTCAGTAACTTCTGATTCAGGAAATTTCCAGTGTATTCTCACAGGCTTTGTCAGTCCATAAGATAAAAAACTATCCAGACTGAAGTGTAAACACTTCCCTTTTAAAATTCCTAGCTTTAAACTACTAATTCTTCATTTATATCTTAGGTAGTTTACTAGGAAAGGTGTTATTAATCTTATTTTCAGATTAACTTTCATGATTTTCCTATATATACAGTAAAGCAATTTGATTAATGGTTTTCTGGGGGGAAATCTGAACTTGAAGCTTTATTGTTCTGGAAATCTTGATATTTCTTGGAGTAGCACAATATTTCTACCATATGTTTTGCTTCCTTTGCTGCAAGTAGGGACCAGGTTGCTGTGGCAACCGAGTTGCAGGATGACTAGAGAGCTGTGTTTGCTGACACTGTGCAGCAGGACTCCTGTCCTCCTTGAAGGAAGAATGTCATATATTACATTTCAGTTGTTTAAAATAGGGTTCATTGCGATGTCTTCTTCTTGCTAATACTCACATCATCTTAAAGGTCTGAAAGAGTCTCAGGACTCAGTTGTCATGATAACATTGAATTCCCCAAACAGAGCAAGTGTCAGGTTAACCTGACTCTTTAATCATATATGTGGTTGGAAAAAAGCACACAAAAATATAAGAACTAAACTTAAGAAGGAAGGTGGAAAATGCCCTCCACCTTAGGCTGATTATTCAACTTTCCTGTGATATGTCAGGAAAGGAAGTTCACTTTTCTTTGTTTCCAGGTTTCTCTCTGACAATTCTTCTTCCTTCATCATACTACCTTGATTTTATATATACTGCCCAACAACTTATCATATATTAAAATAAAGCTTCAGGGAGAATTCCCCATCTCTCTAAAGGCAATAAGTGTCTTATCACTCAGCTTCCTGGGACCACAATTTAATTGCTGGAAAAGGTAAGACCAGCCCACAGAACACACAGGTGTCACCACTGTAACTAATGTACTCTCCAAGGTAAACAAAATCTTGAAAATAACTTATTATTAACCTAACATTCCTTTAGCTCAAAAAAGGGCTTGTCTTCATTAAAATTGCATCCAGATATCACTTATCAAATTGGCAGATCTCATTACTTAGATTTCGGCTTTAAAATCTAATCAGTATCTTAGTCCCAAATCATTTTTATGCTCCTTCCTTATTACCAAAACTGCTATTTTCAACTTAATCAGTTTCACTACATAGTTATATTTCATTAGACACTAAAAAGCTGTGAGATTGGGGCAGTCTATTAAGGAAAGCATTAAACCTAGAGCTTGGTTTCTGAGAAATAAAGTGCTCTACAGGACTCCTAAGAGAAGAGATCGGTGGAGACATCACCCTAACAGAAATTTAGGAACTATACCTTGCAATATACTATTGTATTTAAAATGCATTCTGTTTAGAAGAACTCTCAATCACATTCAAATGGAGTTACTGCCATATAATTAGACACCTATGTTTACTGGGTACAAACCTCCTAAATCAACAAGAGTAGCATTCAAACCTCAGGGAAGCTTTGACACCAAAGGCCGATCACGTTATCGGCTTTACTGGGGTGGGCAGGTGGGGATGAGGAAGGAGCAAACCACAAACCTCCCAAGAATTTCAAGTTTTCTTTGGAAGTGACAGCCATGTCAGACAGCAGTGAACGCAATCCCATCATTCCCATGGTTGTTTGAAGGTTATGAGCTTGCTGAGACAAGGTGGAATACCCCTGAAAATCCAATGAAACTAATTTTGTGGGACCTTATAGAAGATACATGTAACTGCACTACAAAGCAGATATCTATTACTGTGTTTTGGTGTGCCTCTGATTTTGAACACAGCAGCAGCTCAGAACATTTGCCCTGCCTGGGCCCAATCTAAACTGTAAATCAGGAACAGACCTGCAAGTTTATATCAAGAAGACTGCTAATGTTTCATCTTTGACAGCTGCTTTGTCCAACCAAATCTTTTATTTTCTGGGAAACAATACATTTTCCTCAATGTCACTGTACAGAAACCTGGAAAACACAAGCATTAAAATATTTCCTTCCTAAGGGTAAAACAAACTAGGCCACAGCACTGCTTGAATACAGGTGAAAACGTACACAACATAATACTTAGATATGTAAGAGATACTGCTGATGTGTCTGCTGCTCAGAGAAAATTTACAGCACAAATGTTGCATGAGTCAGTGTGATGGCTGCTGTCAGCTACAAATATCATCTGCATATTACGCATCTACCACATACAAAATACTCCTGCTATCATTTATAAAGGAGGTTGTGCAATACATCAAAATAACTTTATACCTACAGCAGCCTGTAGGTACTAAAATATGGCATTTCTCCTTTTTTTGTACACAGTGAAAAATGGCACACTTGTGGGTAAACTTGATGATTAATTCTGACAGATAATTGAGAGTACATGCTTGATATCACAACTTAAATATCTGAAAGTCATAGAAATATAAATGTTCTACACTTTATTGGAAAAAAAAAAAAAAAAGGAAGGAGAGGAACTGAGATGACAATTATTTGAGCTACACAGAATTTTAGATGGGTAATAATTAACTTGGTGGTGAGCAGCTGAGATGAGCCATAGAGAAAAGCTCAAAGTTTTCTTGAGCAGTACCTAAAAATATCTAGGGCTGAAACAGAAGACAAACTTTTTCAGCAATTACCTCTGAATTTCATTCTTTCATTCTTTGTTGGAAAAACAACTTCTCTTATTTACTTTTATATCTCAAAAGCAAAAGAAATTCCACATGTAAACATTAAAGAACTGTGGACTGACTTGTACTCCTTCATGGCTCTGGATAGATCAGCATTCATTAAGATAGGATAAAACTGAAGAGAGGAATTCCAAAAAGTTTTGTCTCAAAAAAAACATGATCCCAGAGGTGCCTTATATGGCTGAGATAATTCCTACCTCAGTACCTTCAAGTAGCAAGGTTCTCCCCATCTGTAGTTAAGATCCTACGCACAGCACAGGGAATGGCTTCAGTTCTGGACAAGAATATGCTTTGAATAGCAAAACATTAGCATGGCCTTCTGAGTATCAACCAGCTGCAAGAGTAGCTTTGACAGGACTGTCTCTTCAGTCCTTATTGAGAATTAAAGGCAACCAAGACAGAATCTGAAAGCAGAGGAAAGTAGCCTCCATCCCACCAGGCATGGGCTGTATGGGTCCCAGAAGAGAGGATAGCAGCAACAGAAAATAACCTATGATCAGACAGAATCAAAGCATTTCTTAGAACAGCTTTGTCTAGAGCTGAGCCTGCTCCTCAGGGAGAGGATTAATAGTTACTGAGGAATTCTCAAGTGGATTCCTCTCCTCCACTTTTCCTTTGGTGTATAAAAGCAATATTCATAATCAACTCTGTTCCATATTTTCCAAGCATCACCCACCACATTGTTCATTCAAAGGTCAGGCCAACACATATGGCATGCAACTGAGAACAGCAAACATGAAAACATTTGTCATTAATCATTAAAACCCCTAAGTATAAACATAAACAGTTACCTACAAAGGATATTTCATTTCCTATGAGAGGAGGTGGCAGTGGATGCTCACTAGCAATGAGTTGTAGCCAGTACAATAATTTGAAAATTTATACACACAGTCAGTGCTTCAGCCAGCAAATAATGTTCGCAATTACTGCTACTGTTAGTGTGCCTGCATGCCTAATTTTGGGAGCAGCATGCCGAGTGCTTTCCCCTTAAGGTGGCTTGAGCAACTGGTCTGTGTTTTAATGGAGAGAACCATATGTAATGAAAGCAGAACTTCCAGGAGACAAGCAACAATTTCAGCTTGTTCTTGTTGCCAGAGTAGTAATTACAGGGAAATGGAAAAAAACAAGAGCACACCTACTATAAACAGATGGCTAATAAAAATTTGGGGAGCTCTTTCTGTACAGAAATTGAGTATTCTGAAACGACACCTACATAACAAATGCTTGGACATGTTGTCTCCTTTGATAGGCTACTTAAAGTTGTGCCCTCTAGCTAAGGAGCTGATCTGTTTTTTCCTTTACGAACAATTATATGCAGAAGTTTGAGAATACATGTATATTAAGTATTAACCTTTATAATAGAATGTACTGAATATTCTTGTGCAATACAGTCAGTAGGTGTTAATTACTAATGTGACAAACATAGCCATGAATTTTTGTGTTATTGATCACAGCTTTCTGGTCTACCATCTTTAGATAAAGAGTAGTCTTGATGAAATTTGGAGGTTACAATATATGTTGTAACTGTGGCCCACTGAGCTTTACTCATGCCTGCAAACATCTGCTCTGTTTTGTCCTTCCTTTTGAAGACAAGAACAAATCTTTTTATTTGCTCAAAAACTATGACAGGTGAATCAGTGTTTCAACATTCAAGTAGGTCAGCCCATGTTGCATTATTCAGTGTAGCAACATGACACTTCTCAACAATAAAATATGGTCTAATACAAATTTGAAGTGATACAAGCATGTATCTGTTTTTCTGCAGGAGAAAAGCTGCTTCAATTTGAAATTGTTCCTCCTCCATCTGTAAGAAGAACACGAAATATTACAAATTAATTATTTTTGCCTTCCTATCTTTGTACCAGTCAAGAGCAGGGCAAACACATGAAATAAGAAGCACATGTCTGTTCCTAGGCAGCACAAGCTACACCAGATTTAAAGGGACATTATAAAGCTTCAAATATAGTCAAGTAAAAGCAAAAAGAAGAATAAAAGCTAATTCAGGTACTGCGAACATCCTGGAGTCTCCCCTACCTGTTTGGGGAGGCGTAACCAAGCATTTGCTGCTTCTCAGAATGTTTTCTCTCCTCTGTTTCTGTTCGAAAAGTAATGCCCCTGAGGGGGACACAGACTCAGTGTTCAACATTATCTGTACACAGAAACACTTGTCAGTGGAGAAAGTAAACAAAGTTGGCACCTCTCTCCCACCTCATTTGCAACAATTCTATGTAGCACTTTTCGAAAGAGGAGGGTGGATGTTCTCAGGAAGTGCTTATCAAATAAGTACTTGCCCCTAAAAAAAAATGAAGAGAAATCAAAAGAGTATTCCTACCAGAAATTAATAATGTGATTTACACCAAAAAAACCCCCCATTATATTCTCTTTTATAGAATATGTTACTCTGTCACAGACTGGTGACATCATATATCTAGTACAGAGTTTAGTTTCCTGCATGGAAAGAAAATACATTTTTAAGATTACAGACACAGACCTTGAGTGCTTCATTAGCTCACATGCTAAGGTGAGCTTTTTGGAATCATTTTAATGAAAAAAGCAAGCAAAATCAGTGTTTAACTAAAACACAACTCTGTAATTTTCAAAAAAGAAAGAAAGAGAAAAAGAGAACCTTCCAGTGTTCTATGAACAAGCTCGTTATTTAATAATTAAATCATTAAGCAAGGTATTTGTACACAGTCTCAAACGTTAATTTAAGGAGTAACCAGCCTGAAATGCCATTTTTTGGCATTTGAGAATAGGCTTCACAAGTTTAAGTATGTTCATTAATCTTTATCTGCAAGCAATCTGGTTATTCAGCAAAGTCCACACACATTCTTAAAACTAAATATATCTGGAAATATCCTTGCAAAAGGAACAGCCCATGATCATAGTTGCAGAGGATATGATGGAAGAAAAACTGAACAACCCCTTAAAGGAATATTAGCATCAGAAACTGATGTGGATTTATCCAAGAATGAAGAAAGAAAAGCAAAGTCTTTTATTATATTGTATACTACCTCCCCATCAGCAGCGTGTCCCTGTGTGATGGTTTCATTTGCCTCTGACCCTCAACAGATGGGAGGCAATAGATTCAGCTCTTTGCAACACTTCATAAAACCTCCAAAATTACAAATGGATGAGAACTGAGTGGAGCAATGAGCGAGGGTTTAGACTCTATAGGTAAAACAATGGTCATGGAAGCCCACAGTTATGTAAACTGTTTTCTTTATTAATAACAAATGAACAGAAAACCCCAACTGATTGCAATAATAAGGTCATCTTCTATTGTTAGAGGGGTTTTGATCACTGATAGTCTTTCACTCAGTATTTCTGCAAATCACAGATCCTATTGTTTACAAATGATCCTTTACAGCACATGTCAAATATCCCAAAGCACAGTATTACAACATGTTTGCTCCCACACTGCTGGTGATAACTCATCGGTATACACGATATCCAGCTATTTTGCTGGTATGAATTTCCATGGGTCTGCCTTCTTGAGCATGAACTCTTACATAAAGCTGAACACCAAAGGTGAAGAATAAAGATCTTCTAAAATTTCAGATGTAAAAACTAAGTCTGGGCATCCTTTCTTTAATTACATGTCTTCCCATCCAATACTCCTGTCAAATACTTACCTACATGAAATCTCCAAGACATTTTAACTCTGATCACGTTTAAGATTAATCACACTGAGATTATTCTTTTAAACTTTCTGATCAACTACATCTTAATAGATTCAACATATGAACAGGCTTCATTGCTCTATTTGTTCTAGTCATTGTATTTATCAAAAGAGTTGGTCTTATTAAATTTTTTAAGCAGTCTCTTGTTTCTTCCTTTCCTTTAGGTCAGTTATAACAGTAATGTAGAGAGTCAAAATGCTGTATATGACCATCACATTGCCACACAGTACCAGACTGAGAGCATTTAAAACACCCCTAACAGCCCTCACTTCCATCCAGGTGATTCTAATTATGTTGCCCAGACAAATTTCTTCAGTACTATCATCAAAAAGCACAGAAGAAGAGGTTCAGCAGCAATTTTTCCAAGCAGGAGTTGGAAATCCCTGCACTGAAAAGGAATGGTAGCATTTGTTTGAGGTTTTTTTGCTTAGGTTTTGCTAATCTTTTCCCCCAACCAGTTTTTTTCACTAACAGCAGTGGAACGGATGGCACAGAACAGTCAACTCCTTGCTGAAAGAAAACTCATGATAAGGTGATGCATCAGTTACTAATTTTAATTTGTTTGTTTTTATTATGTCTTGAAAACACCAAAAAAAAAAGACTGGTTTTCCTAATAAAGTGTGATTCTCCATAGAAAACTGACTAAACAGTGACACCATGGGGTGTCTTGCTTATTCGTGCTAATTAATTTTCACCTAAAATTACATAGCATGTTAAGCATTTCAACTGCTACCTCTGTGTAATCAATCAGGAAAAAAAAAAACAAGTCCCTTTTTTCACCTGCCTAAACCTGACTAAACATTAACGTTTATTAAATAATTAGAATATAATTGTGATGTCAGTCAAATAGCACTGACCATTTGCTCTTCCAAAGATGTACTGGATTATCGTGGGCAAGACCACAAACAACAATCTGTAGTGATCTGGATCCCAGGGTTTATCTAAGAACCCAGGAGATTAGAGATGAGAATCAGGAATACTCAAGGTGGTGCATCACCTGCTCAAATTGCAGCTTGTTTTAAGCAGAGGCGCTTCACCTTCTGTTACAAATTATTCAAATACTTTCATGACTGTGGCCCTTCCTGCAGCCTCTCTGTGTTGCCAGGCTGGCACAAGCAGGGTATTAAATTGCCTTCCAGGGCTATTTTCAGTGGGTGATGGGTACCCAGCCTGGCAGCTCCTTTGCTACCTTGATTTAGGAGATACAGCCACGAAATTAGGAACCCACACCTGGCCAGTTGCCAGTCATTGTGACAGACCAACACCTCTCAGGTTACTGTTGCTCAATGAAAGTGTCATATTCTCCTCTATCTGCAAACTGGTCATCACATAACTTTGTAACTCCCCTATTTTTCACTATTGTTTTGAGATACCAGCTCCTAGTTAGGAACTTTTCTTTCAAGGGTTCAGCTAAGTTCCCAGAGCTGCAACCCTTGCTAGTGCCATGACTGTTCAGGTGCAAGGTTAAAGTGTTGAAGCTCAGCTGAAATGAAGACTGAGAACCCTGTGGCACAAAGTCTGGCTCCTCAGGCCCCAGCTGAAAGCTGGTCCTACTTTAGGCACTGGTGCAGCAAAACTTTGCCCCTGAAGCCACCAGCTTGGACAAACTCAGTTTCAAATTACCACTACTACAAACGGGACAGCCCTCTTCTAGAAAGATTAAACAGAAGCATATATTGTACACACCAGGCAATGACATCTTTATAATGACTTCATGTTTTTGTGAAGGTATCAGTGGGCCCTTGTGCTGAGCAGCTCCATGCTCACATTCTTACGTTTTCCACAGACATTGTATAAAAACTGTTCTATTGTTTTCCCAATCAATACTTCCCCAAACAGCAAAATAATGCTGAATGCAAATTAAGCTGAGGAAGCTGAAATGGATCTAGGTTCAGAGATAGCAAGGTTGTAAAGTGATCATTAAAATGCTGGTGGCAGAGAGAGGCAGACAAATACATTTGTTTTCCTGTAAATCTTCTTTCTTTTTCCTATTTTAAAGCACAAATTATTTGCATTCATTTTTTTTTTCACTTTTAGGGAAAAAAAAAACACTAATCAAGTTAGAGGCGCTGTTTTAAGAACAGACATTAAAGATAATTCTGGAGATGAAGACAGAAGTACAGATTAAGTTCTATATTTTTAAAACACTTTTGATAGCTACATTTATGTCCAACACATTAAATGTCTCTTATAATTCCAGCTTGATGATGTCTCCAATAGAATTTATGAGTCCAGAACCACATTAATACTTACTACTTTGATTTTAGTCATATGGATGAATCCCAAATCAAGATGTAGGTCCACTTTTTTTTTTTTCTTTCTTAGTATAGACAGGTGTTTCTCTTCTTGTTACAGATCAATATCTTTTCTATTTCAATGGAATTTTCAGTTCTCACTGGCTTAGTGAGGTAGTTTTTCACAGGTTCAGCATCCTTCAGAAAAACTTTAGGTGGTATGTCTTATCCAATTGTCACTTTAACAAGCTGGATAACTTTCTTCAAACAACTTCAAGTTCAGTCAGTCCCAGAAGGGAACTCCACACATCTGAGCTTGCCCTGATGAAGTGAATGGGAACCTTGGGACTGACTTCAGTGGGCCCCAGATTTCATATGCTGTTCTAAAGGTCAGGAAAGCTAAAGCTGAAATTTGGATCAATAAATTCAAACAAACTTGGGAAATGACCAGGTCTAGTTGAGCACCTCCAGTCTGGAATCTGCCTCTAATCATCAAAAACATTATCCCTGCTCTAACAACACATAAAAAAGTAGGAATACAAGCTTTGTTTGCATCTGAGCCATTGAAGCTGAACAATAAAGTACATTCAAAATGCCATCAAGGAACACACCCATCATGGAAAAGAAAAACCAAAAGCCACTGCACTGATGCTACACGGTATTTTCCAGAGTTAAAATATACTTCCTTGTGGTGAGTTGCTTGGACCACCTCAACTTTGGAGCACCAACCATGAGATACTTCAGATCAGCTCATTGAAACCAGATGCACTGAGGAGGTCGTAAGGTGGGTATCCCAAAAAGGGAGGCACTCAAAATAACTTTTTGACATCGTGCTTTAGATCAGGAGCAGGAAAAGAAATTACTATTGAGAAAGTTGCGTTAATTAATTCATAAATGAAGTTCATTCAAGTGGGCTAAAAAAATCCCTTATATTCCCTACAGAAATGAATTTAGCACACTGGTCTTGTTCTGTCCAGAAGAGCCTACTTGTTTTGGGTGCACATGCATAGACACAATGCCATGGGTTATTATTCGTTTTCTAAAACAACCCTTAACTCTGTCTTTCTGAAATCTGTGTCCCTTCATATTTCTCAGGGTGACACAGTATACTGTGAGAGACATCGTGTCTGATTACATCAGTCAGACTGCATTAAGCTGTGTCAGTAATGACTGCCAATGTGACTGATATAACTGGATGTGACACACCATCACTCTGTTTTCTCGTCTGTGAAATATGAGATGGATTTGGGGGCAAGAGGAAAAAGAAAAATCACAAAAATTTCACACCAATAGAAAACGAATTTAAAGAAACCTGTTCCTGTGCTCCCTTTCATAACCAAAATTGATTGAAAATCTTTTATTATGTTAGGGACTAAAATAACAGGAGTGAGGCATAAGGTATCTCTGCAGTCAGCTGTGGAGACATCTCTGTTGTACTGAGCACAATTTTTTAAAGGAAAAACATGAAAACTGCAGGGTGAAACTTAAAAAGTTTTGCACATAAGGATGTACTGCTTGTTTGAAAGACTTCATCGCCACTTCATTGACACTTCTCTTCTTTAGTAATTCCATATATGTGAACACAGCAGGTAAAACTAAGCAGTCTAACACTTGAAAACTTCTGGAAAACTGTACAAATTTGGTGGACTGGACCGTAAAGGTTTGTGGTTATTGCTTTATGATTAAGTACTTTAACATTATTTACTATTACATGCCAGTCACTAACAACTTTCTAAGAACTCTTCTTGTGGCCATCTGATTCTTTTGGCGCTGACTCAGGACCTTCAAAGACATTTCCTTCCCTTGGTGACTGACAGGGGATTAGGATCTGAGTGTGCCCAGGCTGTAGAGCAGGGGCCAGGAAAGCCTGTGGTAATAAACCTTCTAAAAGCCTCGGTCTTTCAATACTAATGTAGGCTCACAAACAAGATTTAAGCTATCTCCAGTAATACCAATATTACAGAAGCCAGCACTTTATTTGCCATGGATGCATCCTCCCTAACCCTCAAAAAACTAGGCAGTCATGAGAATCCAAAATAAACCAAAGCCTGGAAAGCAGCTAGAACAGTAAGACTTTCATATGGTACACAGCAGAAAAAAATCAGCCTCTTTCAGAGCAGATCACTTTCTAAAATCCCAAGGCACAAAAATTATGAGTAGTAATAAGCACATAAGGGCCATTTATCCTTTTAACTTTCCACTATATATTTTTTTTTTCCCCTGGCCAGTTGGAGAATTCTCACAGTGAAATCCTCAGAAAAGTTACCTGTATGAGCTGCCACACTACTCTTTCCAGTGTAAAACAGTCAGCTTGAATTGGAAGTCACATCTTGAGTAACAAGATGAATTAGTGGCTCTTCATCTTCCATCTTTGCCTGTCTGCTGAAGTTACATGAGGTATGTTAAAGTCCTTTGTACCACCAATGTTAGAAACTGGAGTTACCAAACATGCTGTATAGGATCACACCCACCTAATCATAAGAGTGTCTTACTTTTGTAGTAAAAGAAATCACACATAATCAAAGAGTTATGCTACATGCAACTTTCTAGTAGAAAGGGTTCAGAGGAAGAGGGCAGCCTTGTTGTAGCAATAGCTGACATACTTATATTTATAATAATATGTAATATTTATATACTTATTATTAATGGGGGGTTTTTGGGTTTTTTTTTTTACATTAATAAGACCCAGCAAGGCCTTATTTTTACCCAGAGCAAGCCCTCTGGGTTTCTGGGTTTGATATTACCTAGTGCATACAGAGTATAGCACTGCCAGGTAAATTAATCTCTATTAATTAAATCCATTATAAGCAGCAGGAATTGCATCTCATCTAATGCTGGGAAAATACAGTCTTCTTTTTCTTTTTTTTCCTTTTCAGTTAACAGTTCAGAGCATCATGACCTAACAAAAGAGTTTAGAGCCAGGAAACATGTCCCACTCCTGTCCCTACAAGGCAACACGTGCAACAAAAACACACCCCCAGAGAAATGCATGACATGTTCAAAGCCAACACAGTGATCCCTGGCGCCCAACCCCACAGGGTGCTCTCTCCTCAGCCCTGTATCCCCAGCTGTAGGGCTGGATTTGCCTGTAAACCCATAAGCTCATACGGCCCCGTGATTTGCAGGGAGGGGGAAAGGATTGTTTGAGTTAAACAGATCTTTGCTCTGTTTACAGCAAAGCAGCCGACAAGATTTTTGCCCTGTCTACAAATGACTGTGTGCAGGTCCTTAAGCCAGCTTTGTGCTTCTCTGGGAACTCAACCATATATAAGCAACGGATAAAAAAAGAAAAAAAAAAATCTTTTGAGTTCATTTGCGGCAGAAATAAAACAGACTGAAATATGGTTTTATATGCGCACAAAAATGAATCCTTCAAAAAAGAGAGCCATTTACATTAAAGTAGTCACATTTTAAAGTAGTTTTCATATTTACTCACTCGGAATTATCTCTTCCAGACTCCACACACAAGGCATTTAAGTACCTTGATCACTCAGAGCTTTCACTTCCAAGACTAGTATATGACAACCAGAAGAAAAATAATTGTCCAGGTAATGTTGAGAGTCACGTAGGTACATATGAAGGTCCATCCCTGTTCTTAAACCCCATTTCTAAATGCATCCAAGTGTTCTGATAAAAATCAGCCCTAATGTGAAATAAGAAGAGAATGTATTTTTGCTTCATTTCAGTCTTATCTCCGAAGGTCATCTCTCCCCCCAGCATATTTTGCTTACTGCAGAAAAGAGACTATATTTTCCATGATGTTGCCTCAGTAAATTGCATGAGTCAAATTAATTTGTATGTCCATTTTCCACAAAAAGTTTTCTCAAGCCTAGAGCTCTGTAACAAGAGACTATGCACAAATTAATTCTCTTCAGAAAGAAATCATGCGAATATTGAAACTGGGAACTCTGTGCGCAAACTTCAGCATTAAAGAGCTGAACAGAATGCAGAGCATACCTTACAGGTGGAAATATGATTCCCTACAAATGTCTTTATATCTCATGCAGAAAAGTTGCATTTACCACTTCTCCAACTTACATTTCTTTGAAAAGAAATGGATTCACAAGCTATTGCTCATTGGACTTGGGGTAGGGAAGAAATCAGTGGTATTTCTAACTTTAACTGATCAAACTTGAATTGCAATTCCTAATTCTGCTTTCCAATTTTACAACCAGCCCTGGAGAGACAGAGTTTTTAGGTTCATTTGAATATCTAGTTCCAGTGACACTCAAATGTGCCACTTCTAGGACAGAGGAATCTTTGCTGCTTTCAGGAGTTTTTTCCTGTCCAGAAAAGTCACAAGGCTGCACAAAATATTGCCATGTACCAACATACACATTAGATAGTAGTTAGGTCACAAAGTCAAGAATTTATTTGCCACAGTTTCTTATCCAGTGTCATTTAGAAATCAGTCCATATTAGCCATGTTATATTTCAAAATACTTCTGCATAATTTTAAAATATATAATGAAGCTAAAAAGGAGTTAAGGAAAACAAAAACATAAAAAACTGTTGCAGTTTATCGCAGTTAAATGCAATAGGATCTTGTTCTTTTCCAGAGCAAACTCATGGCTAATTTGGTATCCTTTGTTAACCCTAATCCTAACCCAAAGGCAGCTTGCCTGGTTTCACACAGAGGCTGCTGTGTCGGACAGCACATACACATCCTAACAAACATAAACCCACAGCAATGCTTGGAGCAGCAGAAGGAAGACAAAAGACTGTGATTCACAGTCTCCTTTCTGGTGATGTGTTATCTGAGCCAGCCATGGTTGGTTCCAGGTACTCTCAGTTTCCAAACACTGAATTAGATTTGAAACACTTCTAACAGCAGTCAAGCAAAATACGCTGATGAGATGTTTCTATTAGCATCCCTAATTTGCTACAAATCTAGAGTGTTCTTGACCACACGCAGAGCACAAAAGAAGCTATCAACCCTGTCCAGAGCACATGGTGGTCTAAGGACAGTTTTAAACATACTGAACAGTAGACCAGGATGTGCTCCCTAGAATGGCCATACTAGAAAGCTAATTCTTTACCACATATGAGTACACTGTAAATGAAATTGTGGAAAGTTAACCAGCCCAATGACACCTTGTTGTCCAGCTATAAGCAATGAACACTGACACAGCTGAGATGTCTGCCTGGAAGCTATCTTCTAACCCAGATGACAGCAACAGAAAAAATACATTCAAGAGCTTGGCATCTGAGTCTTGCAGCTGTCAGAGCTCAGAGTGGCCACAGGTGCTACTCCCAACCATGAAATCTGCTGGGGAGGGAGAAGGCAAAAAATGAGAGTACAAATGCTACCAGCAAAACAGGGAGTAAAGGGCAGACATAAAACCCCCTTCAGCTGCCAACACAGTGGCACAGATGCCTTCTGACTGTATTTACACGGTGACATAGAAACAGCAATCAAATTGGTAATCTTAGCATGTTGAGCATGTCCCTTTAATGTAGACAAGTCAGCATCTGCCAGAGAGTCTCAAAAATAAGAGCAGAGGGTGGGAGTGCAAAAATTAAAATAAATATATATATATTGAATTGGAGCATTAAATGGCTTAGGGGAGAACACAAAGCAATTTGTTCCTTTCTTCAGTGACTGCTCAGGAGTGTGGAGATGTACCCACTTCGATCCATTTATCCTTTTGCTCTGTTTAGGTCATCTCCTTTCATCCCTGTGGTCAGCTGTCATTTCTCATTATATGAGCCATACATGCAAGATGCTACTTCTGAGTGTCAGCCTTACAACTGTACTCATGTCCTGTATAGCCCTACATAAACAGCTCAATTAAAATTAGTAGTATTAGAGATGACTTTGAAATGGTCAAGGAACACCTGTAAGCTTTCTGCAGTTACAGAATTAGGATAATGATGGACCATTTGCAGCATTCATAACAGAAGAAAGGTCACTCCCAGTGAACCCAAGTAAGGTAATTCCCTCCCTTTTCTTTTCTTCCCTCCAACTACGCATAAAGTGGAAAGTTTCAGCAGCAGAATATTGGAAAAGTCATTACAATGATGCAGTTCTGTAACACACAGAAATAAATCAAACAGACTTGGCATTGCAGCCAAAGGAAGAGGAAGGTCTCAGCTACCCTCCTATAAGCTGCTTACCCACTGCAGGAATTGAATCCATCATTATCTCATCTCTATACACATTTTAATTCCCCTCTTTTAAAAATAGAACTTAATATGAGAACAGTAAAAGACAATATTCCTCATGAAAAATACCTTAATAGAAAGCATTACTTCCATCTCATGGAATTTCAAATTTTAAAAGTTCTTTAATTTTCCTATAAATTAGTAAATATATATTATTAAAGAAGTATCAAATCCAAAGGTTTTGATAGTAATTTTCCTCATTTTCTATTTGTAACCTTTATTTATAAATACTTCAATAATAATCAAGTATATACACAAAACTAACAGACTTGATTCCTTAATCCACACAAATTCTGAGGAATTAGCTAAATCCTTCCTGTCATTTCCTTTCCAGATAAAAAAAATGTACACATTTGCTCCAGACTAAACAGCTGGACATAAATTCTTTCATGCAGTCTTTTGAAAATGCAATTTATTTTAAAATCCATTTATTTTAATGGATGCTGCACAAGCCAGCCATTCCTGAAGTTTATCTCTTCTTAAAAACTGTCAGTTGTATTTCCTGACAAAAAAAACTCAAGTAGCAAAGTTTAATTTCCTTGATGACCTACACTCAGTGAAGGTCTATGATGGGTAACTATTCATAATATTTAACAAAAGTTATTAGGCCACTTTACAGTGAAACTAACAGCACCTGCATAATTTTTTCATATTGTAGAATTTGATTAAATGCCAATTATGGTCAGATACTGAATTTACTGCATTGGATTGGTGCTTTGTTACGTGGATTCAGAAGCTCAGGACAACACTTTGAATGCTATTAAAATCTTAAAGATAAATGCTGTGTTCATTTAAAAGGCCATTTACTGCTGTGATCAAGATTTTTGGAATCTGAAAATTTATTTTGAACCTTTGGAGGAGTTTCTTCTCACATCAGGCTTGGGTAGCTATTTTAGACTTTGTGTATGCCTGCTGTATGTGCTGCAGATAAACTCTCAAGTCAGACTTTGTATTAATGATCCGTGATTAAACACTGTGCTCTGTTTCAATCTAGAATCACAGAACAGTTTGAGTTATAAGGGACCTTCAAGATCGTCTCATTCCAAACTCCCTGCCATGGGCGGGGACACCTTCCACCTCCCAGGCTGGTCCAAGCCCCATCCAACCTGGCCTTGAACGTTTCCAGGGTTGGGTCAGACACAGCTTCCCTGAGCAACCTGTTCCAGTGCCTCACCACCCTCACAGGGAAGAATTTCTTCCCAATATCTAATCTAACCCTGCCCTCAGTTTAGAGCCATTCCCCCTTGTCCTGTCAATTCCTGCCCTTGTCAACCAACAGTCCCTACCCAACAGCCCCTTTAGGCACTGGAAGGGGCTCCAAGGTCTCCCCAGAATCTTCTCCAGGCTGAACAAACACCACTCTTTCAGCCTTTGTTCACAGCTCCAGCCTCCTGACGATCTTCGTGGCCCTCCTTTTACCAGATGAAGGCCCTAAACATGCATTTTTCAAATTAGGTTTTACCTTGTTGGCATTTTCATTTTCATTCTGGTGTGAGTAAAATTCATCAACTAAAAGACTTCTAAACTATGCAAGTCCAGGTCATATAGTCTGGAGGCAAAAAAAAGATCATCACTAGAAAAAAGTATGTGTTAGCTACCATATAATAGTTTCCAGGAGAACATTCAGATGCTCTCTATGTTACAGGAACTGTAGGGATGCAGGGAGAATTCAGCATCACACAGCACAGTCAGACTGCAAAAGCTATTCCATTTATTGTCAGAAGCTGAGACCACTGAAATTCTTAAGATCAAAGGCTACTGTAAGGTTTGATGGATTACAGATTAAACATCAGTTTCCAGCCTGCAAATCAAGGCTATTTCCCTGGGTGAAATCCAACTGAATCAGGGCTATCTCATTTGCTAACTCCCAATGCCCATAGGTTTCATTACAAAACTTTCAATGAACTAAAGCTTAATTTATGATTGCTCTTCTTGGTTTGCTTGTTTGTCCTCAACTATAGGTAACAGAGTATTTCATTTGGAACAACCCTAGTCTGTAATGTTTCGGTTTCACCTCATAAGGAAAGAGGAAAAAATATTTACATTTGATAGGAAATGTTCCCCTGATCAAATGAAAAATATAAGTACAGCTTTGAATGGAATAATCATTTGGAAAAAGGAAACTGTCATATACAATAACATAGAAGTGTGTAATTTCTGATAATCTCTCCTGTCTAAATGCCTGCTAAACACTTAACAACATGACAAGCATCTTATTTGCTATATACAGACATTGTTTCTAAGCAATTTTTTGGCTTCTCTGAAGAAAAACCTTGAAATAGCTTATGAGCCCCAGACTATGTGCATTCACCTTAGGCAGGGGCAATTACCAGGAAAGTTATAGCTAATTGCTACCCACCCCTGACCTTGCAGGCATCACAGTCATGAGTTGAGCTATAGGATGATTTTGAGCTACTGAAGGCAAAAGATGTTGAATTTTGTATCTGTTTTTTCCAAACTAGAACTTTCTCCACGTTAATCATTGTCTCAAATCCACCACTCGCTAATGAACTCTTAATACACCATGAGTATACTGACACACAAAGTCCAAACACTCCTAAATAATTGCTAACCTCATGGATGTCAAAATCACTTCACATGCAGTGCAAAACAGCAGTGGAAAGGCAGTTATTTTGAGGCAAGACCCAGCAACAAAGCTGCATAGGAAAACTATTGAAAAAATGAAACATTTTTTCAGTCGTGGGAAAGTTCCTGTAAGTTTTTTCTGAACCAAGCCAAAAGCATTACATCTGTACCTTTCCTTTATGATCTCTCCTGAACCCCACACTCCTTTCCCTCCCAAGTGCTCTGCTGCCTTCTCTCTCCCATCCTCTGTCCTCACTCCCAAGTGTCAGTGCTATATTACCTCTCCATTCTTACTCAATTTCTTTTTTCTCACCTGTTATCATCTCTACAGAAGTTTTCCTTTCACCATTCAAGCTTTCCAATATGCAGTTCTATAAACTATGTTTCTCCAGAACCTCTTTGGGAAAACTTGCCTAAATTAAACACAGGAAAATGGAAAATTATGTGTAATCTGCAATGACAATTATTATAACATTGTGCCTACTCTTTGCTTCTTATAACAGTTCCACCAGAGAAAACCCTGAGAACAGGAATTAAGATCTTCCCATAAACTAGAGCTTGAAAATGAAAGTACTATCCTCGTCTGAATCAACCAGGACAGTGGTTTTGCTCTGCTAGCAGATTCCCACATAGACTCCCAAAGGTTTCCATTTAGCATTCACCACAAGCAGCAAGGACAGAGGGTGCTGGACTATCTGCAGGGCCAGAGGCAAACTGCATTATAGTGACTAAAGTTTTGCAACACAAAAAACACCTGGGTGAAGATCTGAAATCTTCAGGACCTAGAAAATTAACACATACATTTAATTTTAACATAGACATTTGTATATCTTCTGAAGCTGTATTTGTTTCTTTTTCATTATTAAGGAGAAACAATATTTGATCATTTACATGTCGAGGATTCTTTAAGTATAGTATCTTCTATGTGCAAATTTGTTTAGCATGAGGAGCTCATTTATTTCAGGGCAGAATTTTTGATAGCTTCCAAAAACAAATAGAATTTCTGACTTAATAAAGAGGTTATGTATCTATCAGATTTATGAGGCTATAGAAAATATTAAACCCATGAGAACTTAACTTCCAGTGGTTCATAAGTGTTATTTCCAACTGCTAAGTTAATGTCTTATGGTATCATTATGGAACTTTTCAATCCCATTGGAGAATTTCATCTATTCTCACTTCTTGAATAAATAGCCTGAAACAATGTACTCCCAAACTGTTCTGGCTGAAAATCCTACGACACCCTGTTGAGAATTATAGTTAGATTATTATTTCTTGCAAATACAAATATTTGCCTCTCAAAACATCCAAGGAAGCTACATTACTGAACAGTTACTTGTTATTCATCTTTCAGCTATCTTATTAAACCTTTCAGAAGTTATTTTCAAGTGACGAATAAGAGAAAATGAACGCCAGCCATCTTGTTGTCAAACTTAAGCTTTATGAAGAGCACAGGGGTGATTAGTTGGTCTGTATTTAGAATGTGACTGACAGTTTTTCAGTATTAGTGTCATGTCACAGTGATGACTGCAACGAGGGGTTTCCACACAGAGGAGGTGCCCACCCACGGCAGTGCCACTTCACATTTACACTGGCTGCGGTCATGGAGAGCACTGAACATAGAGTGAACACCGAGAAAGACTTAGCAAAAGATGAATAACAAATCAGAACCATTTGCAAAGGTGTTGGTTTGGCATTATTTGACTCTTTTGTATTCTAAATTGTGAGATTTTTAAATTAGACTTGGTTTCCTTGTGGCATTATATTGCATCCATCAACACTATTCTGTCATTGCCCCTGTAGTCTTTGGCTATTTTTAGAGTGTAAATAAAATGAAGTTAAACACTGAACTTAACAGGTCCATGTTAGAGAAAATTTTCTTCTGTTTTGGTATTCAGTCACTCCTGTTAAATGCACATACTGTGTTTCCTCACACAGCAAACTTCCCCCACTGGGCAACACAAAGACATGCACACAGCACCACTTGTTCATCCACATCTAACAAAAAGCTCATTTGGTGCATTAAACTGTGGAGTAACGAAATGTCTATTGTATGTGTGGCATAGTAATTTTTAGTACTATTAAGTCAATGAGATTTTGAAGCTGACTTGTGATAAAGTAAAGCTTCCCTCCAGTACCTTGGCCATCACTACTTTCTGAGAATGTTATCTGCAGTTCTGAAGCATCTCCCTGCAAGAAAACTACATGCTCAGTTCAACCTGGGACACAGATTACAAACTGCCAAGAAACTTGTAATTAAAGCTCTTTTCTTTGAATTGCTGAAGTAAATGTCTCTTGAAGACCTAATACTTTGAAAGAAAAGCATTGTGTTGGGTTTCTAGAATATTTATCTTTTAATGTAAGAGCAATTTAATCTCTAAAAATATGCCCTTGTCAATCTGTTTTCCTTGATGACTTTTGTGCATTTTATCCAAGACAAAAATTTCCACTGAGAAAACATAATGCAGTAACTTGTCACTAGGAAAACTTTCCCAATATTTCAGCTTTCTACATGAATACTTAAAGGCAAATGCTTCTACTTTTTTTCTAGTTAACTTCTCAAGCTGTGCAACATTTTACAAAAGAAGCTCAGAACACCTCTCTGGTTGAAACTAGACAAAAAATTAATGCAGTGGAACCTTCCTTTAACCTTTTTAAAAAAAAAATTGCACAATATTAGATCTTTAAATGTAGCCTATATTGTTAAGAAAAACATTTTTCCAAATGACAGTTTATTTCGATAAAGATGCAGCCTAGATTAAACAGGTTACAGATAAATGAAAATATATGATAGTAGAAAATTGGTTTCTAACTACTTTATCATTATCTGAATCAATGTTTAGCACAAAATGCTATGAAGCACACAAAAGTAAACTGCTAGTGAAAAATGTTAGTTCTCTCTGATGGAGAAGTGAAAGCCAGCAATGTGACACAACTGTGTTTGTGTAGATATGAACAAAGCTTCATCATTGGTCCATGTGCTGCTGACAGGAAGCCTCATCTCTTTTTAATAGCATGAAGCAAATCCTAAAATATAAAAACATGCTACTGCCTTTGGACCACCTTGTAACGTTCAGGGTAATATTTTCAAAAGCAACACAGACATTTTTTTAAACTCTTATTACATACAATAAGCTTGACCTGAGGTTCCTTATTTTTGTTAAGCATTTCTCTTCCCTTCTGGAATTACATTTTGTTTTTTCTGCCCAGGAAAATCCTACTAAAGGAGGAGGAAATTTGACCACATAACTAATGAATACAAGAGCACTGTGGTTCATACGGATGCAAACACACAGCAGCAGAAATTATTTTTCACCTGAATAATAATAGATCCTTGTTAGACTAATTAAATAAACATAAGCAGATAAATAAGCCAAATATCTAAGCTTTGTGATACAGATTTCCTCCCACCTGGTTATCTGTTATCTGTCTTAGAGAAAGACAGGCCTGAATATCGATCACTTGAAACAAGCACAGTAACCATTGAAGTGTTTTGAAAGTAATCTGAGTAATACTAACAAGAAGAACTGGGTTTTTTCTTGCTACTGCTAGTAAGAAAATATACAAAATCAGATACATTCTGCCTTTGTGGTTGTTTTTCTTTTCCCCAAAAATTTATTGTTCAAGAGGTGGTTGGTTATTGAGGTTTTTTTGTTTACATTCCCTGGAACAAAGTGTCATTATATATAATCTGCAAACTTTATTCCTGTTAAAATTGCTCTAGTCATTATTTCTTAGTTACACCATGAAAAGCCTCCACTGCAGATGACTTTCAGGAATACAGTAATTTCCTCTCTGAAGCTAACAAGGTTACATGCCACTGTTACTTCAGGATGAAATAAATCATAATAGTCCTCATTTTTTTCCAAATTATTTAATATTTAAAAGTTTCCTAATAATTCTTCACAGCATGGAAAAGTTACTGCTGGGAAACAGATTTTTCCATGTCAGTTTTTTTTCACCTCTGTCCACATGCCTGATTCCACTTTGAAGATACATAATTATACTTCTAAATTAACTTTGTATTTTAGCTAATTGATTGTATTCTGCATGCAAGCAACACAGTTTATGAACTGTTTACATTTTAAAACTGTTGCTTCTCTGTGTTTTAAAAGTAGGCATAAAATTTCTTATCTGTTATACTCCTCGACATTGGCTTTGTCATCTATCTGTACACAAAGTAAACAAATGTATCATCTTTAAACTCTTTACATCATTTCAGCATTGTGCAAAGATGTTGTATTTTAAATAGTGGCCACATATTCCACCACCTTCAGTTTTGATTTATACTGTTACTTTAAAAGACTTTGAGCTTGTAAAACTTGGTGCCAAACTCTGAAATAATATGTTGGTGAAAACAAATGATTAAATGAAAGAATCAAGATTAAAATGGAGAAATGGCAGACACTGAGATAGACTGAGGGAAAAATAAAAGAACATGTACTATACTGAAAAATAGAGATTTTAACTCTGGGTACAGGGGGAACAGAACAGGTCGTGATGAGCTCAAGGAAAAAAATCCCAAAACTAAGTAAAACAGAAATTCACATAACTTGGTCTGCTAAAGGTCCAGTCAATGAGAAACAGTCTCACTGCAGGACCATACTTATTCTGTTACTTTCACAGAAAACTCAGTAACTGACTTTCTTTAGAACAAACATGTTGCCCTTCATTCACTTCTGATCATAAAGCTAAAATAAAACTTAGAAATATGTGGAAAATGTATGTGACTGAGCACAAATTCAGGAACTTTCAGGAAGGTTCTCCAGTGAAGTAAACAGCAAGCTGTCCACCTACAGCCATGCAGCTGAACTGCTGCCACAGTGCTTTTCACACAAAACACGTGCTTATCAGTAGCAAACGATGGGACTGGACATTCTGTTTGCCTGCAGTGCAGAAATCCATGGCTAACAAAGGGCACTGGACTAAGGGTAGAGAGGAAAAGGAACAAACACACACCTACTGGAGAGAAAGAAAATAAAACAATACGGCATTCATCGATCCCTACTTGGCAGCAGGGGGTCAGACAGTCAAATATTTTGTTTTATGAACTGATTACAGCCCTTGTGCTTTTAATTTTTTGGCATTAAAGTTTCATAAGGACTTTAATGTTGACTTAGTGCACACTTACAATGGCCACACGGATCCAATCGACCATGACGACTCTAAAAGCCTTTTAACAAACTATATGGATTATAAACTAGCCTTGACAAAGGAGCCTTTAGGGACTTCCCAATGTAGCATTGTACATTTTAATAGGGTCTGTTGATAATTCTTCAAAATAGTCTGAAATTCCATCAGGTGTTTCTTTTTGCTAAACTTCAGGGTTAAGAGTTGTGTCAACAGGGTAAGGAGTGACCTTCTGTGGGTAGCTTTGAAACTTCTCACACTTGTTTTAGCTCATATCGCCTCAGTTCCAGTTTTAGCATCTTTCAGGAGATACAATAACAAGCCAGAAAACAACAAATTGCTCTAATCACACTCTTCAATAACCATGCATAATTATTTTTTTCAACTTTTGCCTCAACCCAGAAGCAACAAATTCATGAGCAGCCAACTCATGAGCTGCTTCTGATTCTTGAGAGCATTCATATCTCATCTTACATCACAGTTAATAACTAAAAATTTCTTGCAATTAACTACTTCAAATCCATGGTAAGATAATTCATTCTAATTGGAAATGCAGTTCACATGGTATTATTTCTCCTCTGAATTACTGTAATTCTTGAATTCAATGTGCAAATACCTTTATTTTACACAGGCAATTTCCACTTTTTTAATATTTACCTAAAATTTGTTTCAGTTTATTTTTCTTGAAATTTTATATTTGCTTTTCACACATGGTATTACATAGACAAAAAAATTAATAAACAGATCAAAACTGCTCTGTGTTAACACATGATGTAATAAAAAATGGTCAGTCCCACCACCTCATTTAGAGTATAGTGAATCATAATTCGTTACATTATCCTTGAATTCCCCAGTCCACCTCGGTCTGTCCCCATCACCTTCATCAGACCTGAAGGTTACAGCTGTTTACAGGAATCCTGCCCACAGTAAACTACTGTCAGACGAGTGGTTTCACCCAGACCATTCATACCAGGAATGAATGCAAAATGCTACCCCAGTGAAACCTTTCCTTGGCAAAATAAATGATGGAACAGAAGCAAAGAGTACCCCTCTTTGTATTTCCTGCCACTCTGTAGAAAATTACAATTCACACAGAATTCCTGCATGTGGATATTATTTTATTATTACCATATTATATGTATATAGTATAATAAATAAGACAATGTACTTTTGCTTGCAGAAAAAAAAAAACAGTACTCTAGTTTTCTCTAAAGTTGATAATGATACTACCCCTCACATCATACTGATTCACTTTATCCATATACTCTTCTCTTTTTAGAAAGGTATTTTTTATTAACTCTCCCACTACATACTAAATATAGTAGAAAAATTACAAGTGAAAAATTTATTTGTAAATGGGATTGGGAAAGGCAACTCAAAGACAAGTAGAAAGGTGAAGAGTTGAAATATCTGCTGGAGTCTTGTTTGTTTAGATTATCAACTGATTACCACTTGCCCACATCAATTGCAATCAACTGTATTTATATTTATCCTTGGCATTTCCTTCTGAGCTATCAATCAAAACATTTCTTTCTGGTTTTCATTCTAGAACACACTTCTAATCTCCAATATACGTGCATTTATGCTTGCACTTTAAGTGGGTGTAAGGCACTTACATTTAAAAAAACATTACTAAAAGCAAGAAATAGTAAAATATTTTATTGAATATGGGCAAAAGTCAATTATTTTCTTTAGGGCTTAACTGAACTGAAGCTTTATGAAGGTCAAAATTGCTCCAAACATTGAAAATTTACTTTTACAGTCAAAGGACTACTATTGAAATTCTATTATTCTGTTTATAGCAGTATACTGTCAAATAAACCCTCATCTCTTTCAATTCCTTAACACATTCTTTTTAACTTACAAAACTTGAACTCTAGATCCATCATGCCAAATTAAAAATGATTCAACTTTATGACCATCTTTTAAAAGTGATAAAAACTAACAGGGATTATTAGTTTCTATATGCTATAAAGATTTAAAATACACACTCAACACTTGATTGGTTTCTATTTTCTGGAAGAATTCTGGGGGCTTGGATGTCTGATTTACTTTTTAAAGTTTACTACTCTATTTCTCTATGTACTTAGAGCTGTTCAGAACTCAAGCTGCTCCCACTACGTAAGGTCCATGGCATGATGCTTCTGCACCCCATAGACTGTGGAAAACTCGATATGGCAAGGTTTCCGTGTGAAAATTCCTCATTATAAATCATTCTTTTTACCTTTCAAACCAGGTATTTTCAGAAAATATGGAGCTTTAGTGGATATTAAATCTAAGTAATATAAAGGTATGAACATTTACTTCACGTCTCTGGGTACACAGGCATTACCACCTACTTTACCAGTTTTTCCAAGAGAGTTGGAACATGCAAAGAAATTTCCTTCTGGTATTGTCAGAATTGCCCTAATTTGTGTGATATTCAGCTCCCAATAATGCACTGGATTCCTGCTTTAAATACATGTATACAGAACTTTCAAACTGATAGAACCTTATGAATTACTTTTGAAAACTTAAAAGCCAGGCAAAGACTTTGCATTTAAATTGATTTTTTTGAAGGGTTTCCTGAAAAAGCCTATTTTCATGACCATACCTAGTGATATCTAGCAGGATACCATAAAGCATGGGTAGTCTAGAATAGAATGACAGTCATTTACATACAAATGAGCTCATTACTATTGCATTTTTTACCAGCTGTTGATTCAAAACTTGAAAGATGTTTTATGAATCTACATAAAATATTAAGCAAGGGCCATTCTATTATCAGTGTCCCTTATTAATTCTTTGTACTAGTTTTCATCTGCCTTTTAGGAACTGTCATTCCATATGTTGATTTTAATCAAAACCATCACATGTTCGAATTTTAATCTTTGTTAGGAACTATTTCTGACTGTAAAGCCCACTGCATTGCTAGTCATGAGTTTAAGCTATGACAAGACAAGCTAACAAAATGTACACTCATTTTTAATGGAACCAATATGCTACATCTCCTTGCAAGGAAATATGTATTCTACCCATGGCTTAAAGTAACATCAAATTTATGGCCAATCTCTGCAGAAACTTCCTTGAATAAACATTCACTTCAAAAGGATTAACATGCATCTTTTCAGAAGCCAGCTCTTAATCAATATTCTGCTTGTCTTGCTTTCAAGCAGCAGGAACTCTTATTCTTCATCTATTGTATAGCAGGTAATATGCTAGACCCCCTTCCAGAACGTTCATCTGGGTAACTCCAGGGAAGCTTGAATTTACACACACACAAATCTTCACTTAGTCATTAAGGACCACTTATTTACAGAATGACTTTGACTAGATTAATGTTATTTTTCATGCACAGTGTCACATGGTAAGAGCTTGAGTAGACCTAAGGAACATGTCATGGCTTCAGAAAAATCTACTAAGCGGCATCTGCCAGGAGGCAATTGCACACCTTCAGCGGTGCTGGCAACACTTCCCTCTGCAGATGGGCAACAGTAAATTTTATTGATCATTTACTATGAAAAACTTAAAAATTATCAAGAAGCCAAAATATTCTATCTTCACACAGAAGCGCAAATTCTGGATCACAAGCAAAAAGCATAGCGTTGAAAAGTACCCCAAAAGAGGGGAGGTCTTCCTAAGCAGAGGTGGTCTCACCGAACAAGGGCTGTGATGCCCCAAACAGCAAAAAGATGATGTCATGAGTGTAAAAGGAGTTAAAAGGAGAAATTCCTGTCCCTGATACCAAACGAGTGCCCTTAATCAGAAGCACTCAGTGATGACCAGAAGCTCTTCATGTCCCTGAATTTCTTATGTCGCAGAGGTACCAGACTTTTTTGCTTTACCATCTCAGAAATCCAGCTCCTCCTCCTGCCATACTTAGATCTATCCCTCACCTTTCTCACTGCCACTTCCAGCCTTCACAAAAAGACTGAGTGCAACCTTTCATCGCTGCGAGGCACAATTTGTTTAAGCAGCAATTAGGCACCCACAGAATCAAAAGATGAACAATGCAGGACAAAAGAAAACAAAAAAGGCTTGGAGCTTGCCAAGTGATGACTAAAAAATAGCCCAGTTTGAGGGCCTAACCACGGAATTTCAGAGGAATTTCAAATGGCGGTTTAGACACCATTCTTGTATGTCAGATTTTGATTCTCAAAACTGTAGTAGTGCATTGCCCTTTGGATTAGAAACTTCCCCATCACTGAGCATGAATTAATAACTTCTAAAAAGGTGGATTTAGTTTAAACATTGCAGCACACTACTGTTAACACTACAGCCTCTGCAACTACAGATTCTGTATTACTGTTCATGAGTTTCCTTCCTGCAGAGTTTTTGGAGGAAACCAGCATTCATGAACAAAGCTTTGCTAATTAGCTCGGAGCCTGCCTGTCTGAAGGGGCCATGAGTAATGAAAAACGAGAAGCAACCAGAGAGAGACTTCAAAACACAAGAAATTGGCAAGAACGGCACTGCAAACCAAAATAATAACTGTAGTCTAAATATTGCATCAGGCCCAAAATTAAAAATAAATAAATATAGGAAGATTCTCAACAGATATTATAAGCATAATTGGAAGGTATATAGATCCGATTAACACATTCAGAAAAAAACACCTTTATATTTTGAGTATATTATTCTTCTCATGTCTTGGTGGGTATGTATCTACCTTTAATTTCAACATTTTTCCAGAGGTACCAAACTAGAAAACCACTGAGAGTATCACCAAAACTCACCAGAAATTTCATCTCCTGCACTTAAAGCATAGGTTATGCCAATTCTGTCACTTAGAAGATCTGGACACATGCATCAAAATACAGCATCACACCACGAGAGGCTGGTGCAGTGTTACATGGAATATTTCAGAGGAGACGTAAAAAAAGATTCACCCCTGAAATGCCACCACACAAACACACAATAAAATGTCATCCCCACATCACACTGCAATACTGATGCATCGTCACCCCAGCAGAAATCTAAACTGATAAATTAAGAAAGGTATATCCAAAATCCCACTGTATAATAATGACATAAAATAGAAGAACCTGCTCTATTTCAGGAAGTGATCAATGAAGTGATTACAAACTTGTAGGAGTGCAGAAGCAAAACATGTAACAGTGATCCAGGATGTCCTAAGACCCTAATATCCACACAATCATTCAGCTACATCCCGAAATTTTTCTGAGAAACAGTTTATATTCATGGAAATACTAGGGTTATCCAGACACCTTTTAAATTTACAGATTTTTTTTTTTTTCCTATGTTCTCTGCTTTGGGCTCTTTTCTGTGCTAAGTTTCTCAGTAAAACTCAAAAGCCAAACAGAAGTATCTCTGTCAGAAGAGATTTGCTTATTTTATGCTCAAACTATTCCCATAAGAGAAAAGTGTTGTCAGAGGTTCAGCAGTGGAAATTAAAATATTTCCACTACATTTCACTTTCCAAAAAACACTCTATTTGAGCCAGGATTGTTCTCCCTGATGAACTGCTAAGAACTGGACCAGGCTCAGGGAGAAGACACTATTTCATTCTATCTTACAAGTCAGTAAGGTCTGCCCTCATTCCATGTAAATAGGCTGCATAAAACCAGACATACAAAATACTAAAAGAAATAAATGCTTTACATTTTGAACTTCTAAGAAGAGAGAAAATAGATGTTAATTAGGATCTCAGGTTTAGATTCTTCAGAAAAGTCACATGCAGATATTTTTATGGTGTTTATTCAAAGTCTTTAGATCTGTAACTAATTGTTTGTGAGATGCTGATAATCTTCTAGATGGTATCAAGGTCTATTGCATAAACTTCTTCATGAAGTTGGAAAATCCATATTATCAGCACAATAGAACATAAAATCTTTGAAATATAAACGGTTTGGGAATAGACAGAACAGGAAATATTTAATACAATCCATACATCTACTTAAAACAGAAAATAGCCAATAATATATAGAAACTAGTGTGAGAATGGAGGGGTATCCCCATCTCCCTCTTCTGACCCAAAATTATATGGAAGTAAGGAAATTCAGTGGAATATATGTACTTTAAAGTTTATGTGCTACATGCCTTTTTTTTTTTTTTTTTTTTTTTTATGTTCCCAGCTATCTGTTATCTTTTATTTCAGAGTCATTGTGTCAGTTCTCCTGAAGGGCACAAGTATTGCCTTGCCCTTCCCATATTGCTTGCACAAAACAACAGTCCTCAGGCTCCAGGAACTGTTTTCTGAAATATCACCAAATAATATTTATGTACACATATACACAAATAGAGATGTGCATCATGTATAAGCACCTCAGATAATGGGTCATTAAGTTGGAGGGCAGTGACAGAAACCAAAGAGAGAAATAAAGTACATTCTGCAATCCTGTATTATTTGCTTCATGTAATAGTAAAATACTACAAATCACTTCTGTAACAGTGAAAATCATAAAAGCCAGAATATTGAAACCTTTACAGAGTTCAGTGATTTACTCATGTGAATAACCAGCTAAAATAACAGTAATTTTTAAGACCAGTAAGAAACAGCACATATTATCTGTAAAAACCATTTTTCTTTTTTTAAAAGTAATTTTTAATAATCAGTCAGACATCAATGTAACCCAAATTGCAGCATTCTATTCCAGTTTTTAAAATTTGGATACCAACAGAAATACAGCTTTTCTCTTCAAAAATAAATAACTATAAACAACATTGACAATTATGTGTTCAACTGAAAGGCATAAAAAGGTTTTAAAATATTTTTCTAGATTGCAAGGAAGCGTGGTTTTGCAGAAACCTATCCAAGTAAGGATCAAGGAACAGCTATTATTAAATAACTATGCACAGTCTAATCTATGTACTGTTTGCCTTTATAAAATACGTCATTAGTCAAAATACATGTTTTCCACACAAGAAACTACTCTATATGATTGAAGGTGAATGAAAGTGCAACATAAATACCAAACTTCAAGGAGACAGCTTCATATATACATATATCTATTTTTGATAGACCACCTTACCATGTCAGAGACAACATATTCATTTAACAGAGCGCTGTTCTATTTTACTACAGAAACTCCAGGGTTTCCAAAGGCTCTTTATTCCAATTGTTAAAGCAGAAGCCTCTACTGTTGTCCCACAGGGCTCATAATAACCCTGAATATTTTTATCAGATATTAGGATATAAACAACTTTTACCTTTTATGAAAAATGATATTGTTCACACTGATATCAGTAGGACACTTTCATTTTTTAATTTTTTTTTTCTTGAGTGAGAAAGAAGATTCTTTTTTATTTACTGTTGAAAGAACTCAACAGTTGCAAAGGATATACGTGGGAAATAATGATAGAAACTTTTCTGACAGTAACATTTTCACTAATTGCTTCAAACCACAGGACAAAGAAAAATATGCAAAAGCTGTTGGCTTTAATCCTCATTTTACAACAACGTTTTGATAATTAGCTATGAAGTATCTCCTAATACTTTCTGCCTGCACGATCCTTTGATATTCTGGTTGTAATATATAGTTTCTTTTCTTTCCTGTTGTTTCTCTTTAGGTAGAGACTTCCCTCAGTAGGTAGGGGGAACAAACTGGCAAATTTTTGAGGACTTGTCACTGAGCTGTACTAGGTGGAAGGGCCCAACACAAGGGGCAAAGGTATCATTTCAACTTGTGCATGAAATTTTAATGCATTACAGCATTCCTAATTAGTGATGAAAAAAGTGATTAAACAATTACACAAGTAAAAAATCAAGTTGAAAAATATAAAATGAGATTGTTATATTGAGGTTGCCCTAGGTTTTCAATGTTAGGTTCTTGTTCTAGTTTCTTGCTGTTTTCATCATTTTATTCATTTAATGCAAAGGATTTCTTTCTCTGTTTGAGCAAATTTCATCCCTGAGAAAGTAAAATAAAACTTAAAATTAGAGTTGCTAATACATTCACACATAAGAGCCCTAACAATTGCTTTAACGAATTTGAATTCCGATTTTAAGAAATTACAATTGGCATTCAGCGCTGTAAGATAAAGTCCCATGGAGAATCCTTCACCCCTGTTTGCACTTCAGAGGCTAAAGTTATAATCATTTAATTAATCTGTGATTTGACAACTTTTGTTTCATTTGGGATGGGAAAAATATGCACATCCAGCATTTTACTCTAGTTCCCTCTATACTGATCATGTATAGCAAAAATACTTTACCAGACCAGGTCAAATATTCCTATACCCAGGACCTGGCAGGTTTGGAGGATGATACACACACAGCTGAATGGAACAGTTAATTCTGTTTAAAGCATAAGACCCTACCACTGAGATTAAGGTGCTGCCCTTAAAATGTCTGACAAAGAAACTGAAATTCACAGCCTCACTCAAATTTCCTTCATTTTTGACATATTGTATGAGGGTTGGGTTTTACTATCAGAGTTATGTAAGCCATTAACTCCTGAGATAGTGTAACCCCCTTTTTAGAAACAAAATATATTTTTTTATATTTTTTTGTATATTGGCAGTTCTGCCGGGGGCACACGTCGTCAAGCTTAGTGAAGTCCAGCATTGCTCCTAAAATGCTCAAAGGGGGGGGGTTCGTAAAAAAAACATTTGCCTGATCAATTTCAAGCAATAAAAAGTCCATTTGTTAGATTAACATTCCACAAGTTATTGAATAAGGAACTAAAGGCTGTAACTATGAGCAAACACCACTGCACTGGGCCAGGTAACTTCTCTGCAGCAGTACAAGTGAGTTTCTCCCTGCTGTCACCAGAGAGCACTGATTTGGAGAGAACTGACTGTTCTGCATAAAGAAATAGCTCTCAGAGACAAATCAGTGAGAAGATATGTTTTTAGGAAAGCTTTCCTGAAAGAAACATCCCTTTTATTCAAGTACACACAACACCACTTTCAACAAAAAGCGCAAGACTTGTTAGGCCCTAATGATTTCTAAAATGTTAATAGCTCAATTATATGAGAAGGGAAAACTGGATATAAGGAAAGGGACCCATATTTTCCAGCTGCATGACTGAGACATCCAATACAACTTACATCAGTCTTTTCTCATGTGCTTAAAGGTTACTGTAACCATTGTGTAATAAAACTGCTCAGTTACTGGGACACCAAGTCCCAATGTGGTGATTCCTCTCACCAGCCCTCTCAGCAGCTCTGAACACTCCAAGCCATAACAATGCATTTGATGATATGAGAAGAAAAAAGACTTTCATAACATCTTTCACCTTCAAAGAACATCCTCCCAGTAAATCTAGAAGTTTCTGTAGAAAAATACCTTTTCCCTTAAAATCATCCGCTATCATCAATGTGTGGTCATACATGCCAAAGATTTCACCCCTTCCAAAACATCAGGTTTATTCAAATTCAAGCCCAGTGATTCAAATTCAAGTGAGTTTCTTAATTCTGTCTTGGATTTCTGCTACCCAGTGACCCTAAGGCACAGACAGCAACACACATCTGCTTTTGAAAGGTTTAAAACATCAGATCATTGTTCTACTCTACAAATATAATCTAGCATTGGCCAAATTTTGCAAGCCTACTACTATGTGGGGTTTTTTTAAACTCTTAACTTTTAAGCATATGATACTATCTTGCTCTTCACTTTTGCTAGCACAAAATCAAATCTCAGGGAAACACTCGAGGTGCTGTAACTGCTGAACCCAACCACAGCACCGTCCTTGCTGCTGACACCACGTACTGAGCACAAATCTGAAATAAGGCCCCCGGGGGCCATACATACCACCTCCCTTTGAGCAGATGGAAGCAAGAAAATAGGACTTGGTCAAACAAAACAAGCATACAAACTTAATTATCCTAAAATGTTTGCCATTGAATTTCAAATAACTCAAAACTGCTGATGGCTTGTCTTATTAAAACTGTATTATCATCTAAATGAAACTGACTTTTAGATACACAACAGTACTGCCAATTTTTTTTTTTTTTTATTTAAAGCATTGTCTCTCTTGAATAATATATATCTTATGGTTAGGCTACCCTGAATTAACATCCTAGCAAAAACCACAATAAGATTTTCAGACAAAGTAAGACTATAAAATACACATAGATAAGTAGTACTTCTTCCCTTATGATTCTCCTAAAGTTTAAACAACCAAGTTAACTTCCCAAGACAAGATTAAAACAGTGGAGGTTTCTAAATTATCAGTTTTTAGGTTTCAGACATCTCCCAGAGGGAAGGAAAGTTATCTAATTATTTTAGCAATGAATTTGCTTCCCTGCCCAAAAGAGAGCATTAATTCTAAAGCTCTGCAGCTTCTTAAGTTGCTTTTCCTCAGTAAAAGTATTCCTACACTGTGTGGTCACCTAAAAGAGGTGCTTATGTCTGTGTTCTGAAACAAGTATGAACTGAAGTACATGTAAGAGTGTGACATATACTTTAGATTTTGTACTCTTTATTAAGCATTACAGGCTGCCTGAAAATCGGGTTGAGAAAGTTGAAAAAATACGCACCTACATGTATCTATTTCTGTTTAAATAAAGTGTTTGTACATGAAAACGTGAATTTCATGGAAAAAAAAGAAGAAAGGAAAATAGAATTCTAGAAAACAAAACAGAAACCAAAAGACCCTAATTTATAGTACACAGGCATTTTAAGTGCTCATACAGATATTGCAGCCAGGGAGGTGTCTCACGGGTGAGACTTGGCTCAGTGAGGATCTTAAAGCACAGCAAGAGGCAATCCTGGGAGCAGGAGCACTCACACTATCACAAAATACTATCAATAGAAACGGGGGAAACCCCAAACAAAACAAGGCAAACAAGCAAACAAACAAACAATTCCAAACCCGCCTAAAACTCCCAAGTAAACAAAGAAACCCACCCCAGAAGCTGGAGAAGGATTTAACTAAGTCTATGAAAGTCTTACATAAAAAAAAAAAAAAAAATTGAACACAAATTGCCAAATACTTGAACACAATCTAAAAACAAGAAGTCAGAGAAACAGTGCAAAAAAAAAAAAAAAAAAGAGAACAATTCAAAGTTTGTGCCTTACTAACACTACCCCTCCTCAGCTCAGGTTTCATGGATTAGTGGGTGACTGTTACACTGCAACCAGGGATCAAAGCCCTTGTGTGGTGAGGACATTGGCAATGCTTGATGGGATTTATTTAAACACCATATGATGTCTTTAAAATATTTTAAATAAGAGGCATTTAACATTGCACATTTTCCTGACTGCTCAGAGTTAGATTGAAAACAAAACCAAACCAATCCAAGGGGTCAAAGAAATCAAAAGCAACACTAAAGACCCATTTTCTCCCCCATTTTTTCAATGAATAGTTCATCAGATTATTTTTTGATGCCTCTTATTTTCCCTTTTCTCTGGATTTATATATATACTTACTGTGAAAAACAAGAACTTATACTGCCTAAAACTTTTGTAAAGTTATGAAAAAGCCTAATTTCAAAGGAAAATGAACTTTCAATAGTTAAATGCGTCTGCTATATGTACACTGCATAATTATTTTTATATTG
>NW_020955213.1:721419-730319 GCF_003031625.1 Empidonax traillii | reverse complement strand
ACCCATTTTCTCCCCCATTTTTTCAATGAATAGTTCATCAGATTATTTTTTGATGCCTCTTATTTTCCCTTTTCTCTGGATTTATATATATACTTACTGTGAAAAACAAGAACTTATACTGCCTAAAACTTTTGTAAAGTTATGAAAAAGCCTAATTTCAAAGGAAAATGAACTTTCAATAGTTAAATGCGTCTGCTATATGTACACTGCATAATTATTTTTATATTGATCATTTTTATTGCTGCATTTTACACTTTACTTATCATTTATTGGATACTGTAATGAAATTCCACCGCCTTATTGCATTATTTAGTAAACAAAGTAGCAAAATAGGAAAGTACAGCAATAAAAATAAGGTGACTTAACAAAAAGGCTGAATTTTAATTAAGTTATAGGTAGATGGTTTTGAAGACCTCAAAGTGCAATAGTTTACTCAACAAAGGCAGAAAAGGCTGTTCTTTCCTGCAATACAGAAATTAGGAAAGCGTTTTAGTAATTTCTTCATCTAAAATAAAAAAGGGGAAAGAAAAAGGGATAGAAAAAGCCAATAGTACTTTTCCTTGACAGAATCAATATGGATTACGGCATATTATAAGGCAGTTCTGGGAAGAAAATGAAAATTAACATTACAGCAGATTCCCTTGCCTTCAGCACTTCTTCAAGCCTTTATTCTCCAAGAGAGACATTCATAAAATCCACAAGTGATGATGACGATGATGAAAAATCCCTGAAATCTAATACATAACCCCCAAATGGTCTACAAGTATTAATGCATGCATAATATTTATACAGTTTTCCATTTATGTACAGGTGAGCAGATTTTTCAGCTTCATATTCCTTTTCATAACACGCTTCCTATCTGTAATATTACACATGGATTTTATAAGACAGCTTTCCTGGGTTTCCTATTACTTGGAAAAACTACATTTCCACAGTGTTTGAAGTCATAATGATTTTTTCTGAGCTTATGCACTTCACACTGGCTCTGCTCCAATTTCACTGGCCTCTTGTTTCTTCACTACACACTGTTATTATGCTTTCACCTTAGAACTTGTATTTCCAGCTCTAGAACAGGGTCATTGCTTGGACACAAATTTGCTTTCTGAAACCCCTGAAGAAGTCAGGAGGTGCTCCCTGGAAAGCTCTTTCAGTAATCTACCTAATTATTAAACTAATTTCTTCTCTTTAATTAAGACCTCAACAATTTGCTTTTCCTGCAACATATGTTGGTGGGTTTGCTTCTTTTTGGAATCTCTGAGCAAGCTGGAGAACAGACCAAACAGACCAGGTTCCTTCACTGTAAGTAAAAGCATAATCCAGTCCCAGAGGAGCAGCCCATGACAATCTAAGGCATTCATACACTGGTACAGAGCCAGGTGTCAATGTGCAAACAGCATGGAAGTGTCTGCAATATACTGCTCTTACTCCTGGCTAAATATAGATCTGGTATTCAGCTGGCATATGGTCAAAAAATTCAAGTTTTGACAGGTATTAACCAAGCTCTGACTAAAAAATTAACTATTTCAACCAATGTCTGGGTGTTTCCATTCTAAAACAATGCCCACAGGTACAGCAAATTCTATGAAAACCAACAATATTATAGAGAGCTGCTTTTATATATATTTATATTATATATATATATATATATATATATATATATATATTCACACACACACACACTTCTTATGTCAGTGATGTTCTGGGCTCTTTCCAGCCTCCTCTATTATTCTAACAGAGATTCCAGTTCATTTCAGCCGTGGAGTAACACCTTGGTTTTTCTGAACCTAATTTATTTTCTTGCTGGATAATGGGAGCATGAGATGATTTTAGTTGTTAATATCACTCTTTAGCTTTCTGAAGGCAGAAGTAGAAATTTATTTCTGAGGTTTCAGAAAGACCATATTCTCCTGACTACACCAAAATAACCCAATCAAACATTAAGACCAAAGGCTTTCTCTTTCTAATACAATGACATTGTGTAACTTTTATTCTCTTACGAAAGGAACATAAAGGAAGTAGAAATACAGCATAGGAAAGATAAAACAGATACTCCACTTTCCTAAAAAGCATTCATCATGTGCAACAGAGGGCACTTGAAACAGATGTAATGAGACATGGATCTTTTTCTCTTGGAACTACTCTTCAGGTATGTTAACTTACATAGTTAATGGATTTACATGTGAAATGAAGGACACAGAAGTAGCAACACTATGAGCCAATATAACACAAACTGAAATGACAAAGTGACAGTGATAACTGGGATGACAAATGACAACATTCATATTAATATGTGCTAGATGACATTCAATCACTGTCCAGTCCTGGCTACAGTGAAAGACAATACAATATTTAGGCACAGCATCAGAAAAGAGATGACTTTTTTTTCGAACATGTACCACAAACTAAGTAGACAGCAGGGAGGGGACAAGGTTATATACCTCTGCAAAGACCTCTTGAGGAGTTGAGCAATATAGAAATTGGCCAAAACACTCCACAAACAAAACACTGCCCCTTCTTCAAATCATATGGCCTTTCCCACCCAACCCCTTGAACCATGTCCCTGTACAATGCTCCTTGTCTCCTTTGAACCACCACAGATGAGCCCTTCCCAGTGGCATTCCCACCTGGTGACTGGCTGTCCCAAGCTCGGGAGGAGTTAGTTCAAGTGCTCTGTGGCACTTTTACAATTACAACTGTGGCAGCAGCACAAGTCTGCGTGTCCATATGGAACACAGTTATGTCACACTGACACACTGACCTGTAAGGCACAAGCTGGGGGGTTTATTTTGAGGGAGAGAACCACAGTATTTCCAATGAAAAGCATCATAGAAGTGTAAAACTAGATGAAAACTCAATTAACAATAAATACATAGTTAAATAACATTTAAGGGTCTGAAACTTGCCACAAACATCAGTAAAATCAAACACCACACAGTTGTTCCAGTAAGTTTCCACTGACATTGGACACACACACATACACTTTTTTTTTTCCCAGAAATTGCAAAATTTGTTATATTTTGATATTGTAGAAGTTATTATCAAGCAATTTTGCATATGGCCATAGAAGCCAGACAGTTACTGTGACTTGCCTTAGCAAAAGATGTGTTACAATCTAGCACCTTGTGTGTCTGGATAAGTATTATATATAAATCAGCTGGGGAATATCAAGAGGCAGAGTGCCATGTTTTTGTAAAGTAGAAAGGAAACATATGAAAGCAACTTGTATTAACAAAGCAGTAAGAGCTGTACATTTTTTTCCCAGTAAAAGCCAGAAAATACTTGGCAGTGACAGATTAGCCATTGTAGAATATAGAAAATCAAAATAAAGCGCTGACTAAAAGCATAAACTGCAATGTTCTGTTTGTTTCTGCTGATGTTATTTACCCAGGCAAATTATAATTTAGGAATTCTGAGGCACATACACCCAAAAATATTGAAGCAGCATATAGTTTTGAAACATGTAGTTCTGTGTTTTATCCTGTTCCTCTACAGAATTGCTCATAGAACATCAATAGAACAGGCAGACACTTTCAGAAAGATGTTAGGAAGAAAAAGAAAAAAGTTACAACTCTTTAAAAAAGGCTGTAAATAATGAAGCACCTGAAGTAAAGAGTTTAGCCTGAAGGAGACTATTATGTATGTTTTGTCTCCTTCCTTCCCCCACCAAACCTTCCCGCTCACTCCCTTTTTCTTAGGGGTTAAACTGACACTGTGGTTGAAAGGACAACAGGACTTGGCTAAGCAAGGTGTTTTCCCCCTGCTTCAGTGAGGTACAGAACACATTGTACATGGAGCCTGGGCAGCTGCTACACAACATGGCAGGTTTGAGTCTTGGGAAATGTTTCGGCCCTGCCTTTGAATTTGTTGTGGTCTCTCCGTATCTGGAGTTTTGCAACAGGGATAAATCCCACCAACACCTGAGTGAAACACAGGACACTTGGCAGTATAGGTAGAAGATTCTCATATAATGCAGCAATAAAATGGCTCATCAAGACTGACAAAAAGAGCATCCAACTGTCCATCTTTCACTGGAGGGTTAATACATTCAGATGCTGCACTGCTCATGAGGGCTTTACAGATACCCCTGTGACAGCCACGGCAGTGCTGGGCAAGGGTAACTCTCACTGCACTGCTGCAGGATTCTCCTGTAACTACATTTGGACCTTCTATCATAATACATAGGCTTTATAGAAGAATGCAAATCAATGAGACATTGTTTTTACGTAAAGCTTTTTCTTGAAAAAAAACCAGTCTAATGTTACCTAATTCCTTGTTTGCAGCAGAAAGTCCTCTATAAGTCCTCTAGGTACTTCCAGAGCTCTTCTAAAACAACAAAAATGTGTATGTACCTATGAAAAATTGATGAATCAAGTCCTGTCATGTCTAAGTAAACACATAATTTAGATTAAGTGCAATGTTTTCTGAATATTCAACAATCTGTTGACTGTAGAAAGCATTTAGAGTTTAATAGCCATATTAAAGTAAAATACACTTGCCAGAAAATTACTTAAAAAAAAAAAGAAAAAAAAAGAAAAAATAGTCTTATGATATATTAGCAAGTATAAGGATAAGGATGTGATGTGGTTTCTTTTTTAGGACTGTATTTGAGTTCTCTTCCATTAGACCTAAATCATCTTTCCTTTAGAGGAGATCTTCTCTCCATTTTCTTTTGTACCGTATCAAAGCATTTTCATAGAGTCATAGAATGGTTTGGGTTGGAAGAAGACTTGAAGATTATCTTGTTCCAACCCCCTTGCCATGGGAAGGGACACCTTCCACTAGACTAGGTTGCTCAGAGCCCCATCCAACCTGGCCTTGAGCACTTCCAGGGATGAGAGGTGTTCAAGTTATATGCTCATGTTATATGGGATTAAAGACAAGAACAGCAGACTCATGACCTCATCCAAAGTGCATTTAAATTTAACATAAATTCTGTGACGTAAATTTGACACTATTTTACCATTTTGCTGTCATACAGTTTCAAACTTTCTCTTCCCAGCAAACAAAGCTTCACTACTGGAATATACCAGCACTGCCTGTGTTCTCTGCCAGATTTCACAGCTCCTCCAGCAGCCATGAGCCTTGCTGGCTATACAGATGAGGGGTTTCCTTTAAGATCACTGCTTTTCCTGTGACAGAAATCATTCCTCTCTGTTGCCACTTTCCAGCACAGCGTTTCTCTACTGCTTATTCCTGTGTTCTATTCCTATTCCAACCTGTGTCCCCTTCCCTCTCCACGTACTGCTCCTATTTTGCTCAGGCTTCCATCTCCCAGAGCAGCAGGTTGCTGAGGGCTGAAGAAAGTAATGAGGTACTTCTGCATCACCTTCCAGGCCGTTACTTGGTGTGATTGTATCCCATCATACATTTATTTTGATCAGACAGTATTTTTCATGGATTTTCCACTTTGGTTCTGCTAAATCTTTTCCCAAGCCAGAGTAAAAGACTCAGAATCTACCACATTCAGTGGGGCTGTACGCCATGGCCCAATAAAATAAATGAAACACTTCCCACAGAATAAAAATAACCCCACAGCTGAGAGAATTTTTAAGCCTTGAGAAATACGCACTAAAATAGAGACATGAAAAGAGGCAGGTTTTTACTCTACAGGCTGTAGGCCAGTGCAGCAAAAGTGGGAGACAGTTTCAGATGAGTGCATAATCAATGTGAGTCCACACAGCTACAAACGTTTTCCTCGAGGCTGACAGCTCAGCTGCTCTGCAGCCAAGCTCCAACTACCTCCCCAAGCTTACCCACAGGCACTCTCCACCTCTTGAAAAAGGGAAATCAAAAGAAAATGCTCTTCCTTACAAGAGGATAACAAAATAAATCTATTTATCCTAAATTTTCTAACCTGCTAGAGGACAGTTTAGCTTTCAGACACTGTTCTACACATTCCTGAAACTATATTATTCCAGCATACTTTGTTCTTGTGAAAGTGTTATTGCAAAACATTGTTAACTACATGTGCTGTCTATATATTGGAGATGAAGGGAGTTATCCATCATCTACCAAACCTTTCAATCTCTCTGTGGTATGAAAGCTATGGACTTTAGTTCTAGGCATCTGGTATTACTGGAGGAGTGAGGGTGTGTGTATACACAGAAAAAAAAACAGTCCTCCTGCCTTGTATAAAAAATATGCTAACACTGATTTTATGACATATATAGAAAATCCATCTGGGTGCAGATATGCTCTGTAGTCAGAGTACTAACACAACTTTAATCACTTCATAAAGAAAGCGTCAGGAGAGGTTTAGGTTGGATCTCAGGAAAAGGTTCCTCACCCAGAGGGTGGTTGGGCACTGAACAGGCTCCCCAGGGCAGTGGGCAAAGCATCAAGGCTGACAGGGTTCAAGAAGCATTTGGATGATCCTCTCAGGCCCATGATGTGACTCCTGGGGATGGTCCTGTGCAGGGTTAAGGGTTGGACTCGATGATCCTTGTGGGTCCCTTCTAATTCAGTGTATTCTGTGATTCTGTATTATATATAAGCAAGCATAATGCAATGAAATAAAATATTCAATCTGAATTATTTGTACATCATGTTTTCATGTTATTCTGTTACAGAATAAGGGCCCAATACTCATTTCAACCTACAGAGCAGAAATAACTACTCACTTCATATACTCTGGATCTCCTTTTTGCAAAAAGCTGCACATTTGTGGGTGTTTGTATTTCTGACCAAGGGAAACAAAGCTTGTTTAGAATGGGAATGCTTCAGCAATTAGTAACCATCATTAAAAATATTATACAGGAATTACTGAATCCCTTTACATTCGAAGTGATTCCAGGATTTTAATGCTACGGGAAATATTCTGGATGTAATCAGATTATACTATTATGCTGAAACAGACAGTTTAATACTTATTCTCGCAATTTAGTGTCCATATAGAGAAATTATGAATCAAGCAGACCACAGCCAGTTATTTTAGCTAAATCAATGAAATGGGAACTAAACTAACAACTTACTCTATGCACAGTTTGATATTATATGGAGAGTTCCTAAGCAAAAGTAAAAAACAGAACTGACAAAGGAAATACTGAACATTAACTGCATTTGCACAGATAGCTTAACCATTACACTTGAAAAAATTCCTGCATCTATTTTTGATCAAAAAGTATAATACCAGGTTTCATTTAAAGAATTGATACTCAAACCTGACCACAGGTTACTGGGAATCTTAAAAGACCCAAAACACTATACAGTGACTCCTAGATGCACAAAGAAGCCAAAACTTGAACCCTGAGCAAAGCCAGCCCATTCTGTGCTCAACCACCTGAAAACTACTTGATTGTAAATAATTCCATCCACTCTGCCTTAAGAGTAGACCATGATCTTTCCCACCTGCTTTGTCTGTCCAGGACTGCAATGCAGGGGAATTTGGGACCCAGAAGCTCAGCTTTGTTCTGGAAGATTTTAGAGATCTGCCCATTTGTCATCCTCTTCCCAGATTTACACCAGTCAACAATTCTTTAATTTTCTTCTGCCTACCAGTGAAAAATGCTAATGACCAACACGGGTGTGTTAATTTGTGTTACAGTGACATATAAAACCATGGAGCAGATTGAAGCCTGTTGTCTTCATAAATTTCAGGAGTGCTACTCAAGCTGATTAGGCACAGTAATATTAGAACTTTACAAAGAAGCCCCCAGAAGACAGCAGGAAAATAACATGCCGTGAAAAATGCATGGAAAAAATAAACTTACATAAATATAGTCAAAACATATCATGTTTAAGTGCTTGGAATGGTTAGGAAAGCTGCTGAGGCAAAACAGCCATGGAAATATTTTTTTCCTGTTTTTTGGCAAAAGCAGCACAGATAAGAATTTTATACCTAACTGATGAGTCCAGCACGGTACTAAATCCAGCCTGTTAGCACTAGAAAATAGCTTTTCATGGTGATGGGATGAATGTATGATGAGCTGCATGGGATGGCTGCAAATTCAACATGGCTTGAAAATTGAAAACTAGTCTGAGATGTACAGCACATCTGTCTAGATCCAGCCACAATCCTGTGAGATACTCTGTGATGGTTGAGGATGAATACAAACCACATAAGGAAGACTGACTTCCTACAGCAAAGGATGCAATATGTCTTTTCATCCTCCACTGAACTGTGCAAGAAAAGTAGGCAAAGACTGTGTTGACACTTTATATTAAAAGTTTTCTTTTGAAACATCACTAGTGTTCACTAAAACCAGAGTGTATAATATCCATTACCACTGAACCTCCCCCCACCCTGGAAAATACAAGTACTACTTGTTTCCTTGCTTATTCTCTTTCATAGTTATCAGACCATTTACTCTTACTGCTTTCTTTGATTAAAGTCTGAAGTTCTATTATTAGGCTGACACCACACTAAAACTTTTACAAACAGTTTCTTCTCAAAGCTGACTATGATCAATCAAGACGGCAATTAATTGTAAGCACAGCTACTTAATTTGGGTCATAAATACCTGATTGCAACAGTGCATCATGTATTTGTATGACTTAGTACTTGTCACTTTTATCTTTAACTGGTTTCATAGATAAAACTCTAGGTGCTATATTACAATCTAGAAGTTAAACCTTAACAGCAACAGAATCCCAAGCAAGGGGAAAAGTATCTGTGAGGGGTTATCTCTGTGAATTTACAGCTGCATCTGCTCAAAACGATGGCTGCGTCAAGGGCTGAATAAAAAAAAAAAACTTTTCTCTTTCTAATACATTTTAGTTTTCAAAAACTTTTTTTCTCTCAACTGATTGGAAAATTGTTTCCTATTCCTTTCACAGAGCATTACAACTTCAATGTATTTAGTAATAGCTTGTTGGACACAGCTGAAAGAAAAATCACACATGAGGCTGAACAAACTATCATTTTATGAGTAGATATGGCTTTCCCTTGATGAGCTATATGC
>NW_020955213.1:700433-721253 GCF_003031625.1 Empidonax traillii | reverse complement strand
ATCTCTGTGAATTTACAGCTGCATCTGCTCAAAACGATGGCTGCGTCAAGGGCTGAATAAAAAAAAACCTTTTCTCTTTCCAATACACTTTAGTTTTCAAAAACTTTTTTTCTCTCAACTGATTGGAAAATTGTTTCCTATTCCTTTCACAGAGCATTACAACTTCAATGTATTTAGTAATAGCTTGTTGGACACAGCTGAAAGAAAAATCACACATGAGGCTGAACAAACTATCATTTTATGAGTAGATATGGCTTTCCCTTGATGAGCTATATGCAAAGTAGTCATGTGGGAATCCTCACCACACTGTTTTGGGATTAATGCTACTTCTCCAACATTTTAAAAATTACTCTACATCTGTTTGATATCATTTACAGTCAGTCTCCCTCAGCTGAGTATGATTCACAGCTGAATATGCCAGCAGTTATTAGCCAATTATATGTAGTTCATGCTCGCTTGTATATTCTTGTAAATGTTATTTATTCTTGCTGCACTTCTAATGTGACCTGCAGACCACACTAACACATAGCTCCTAAATCACAGACTAATTTATCAGAAATGCTGAGCTTTAAAACTGCAGGAAAAAGATTCCGCTGCTTAATATTTGACTGTCAGCCTTTTATATGACCATGTAGTTACTGCAGATGTACTTTCAATAGCTTAAACTGAGCAATACATAAAGGCTCTGGTTTAAACTATCGGTTAAACGTTAATTTAAAGTTAAACCAGTTAAAAAAGTTATGTGCTGCTAAGCAGGTATAAGATTCTCCAGTCTTCAGCAGAGAGGTAAGCTCATGATTAAATACTCTGTTAAAGAATACAGTCAGGCTTATATTATCACTCTTACTATTATTGTTACAGACCCCTGTAAATAAAAACTTCATAGTTACTCCAGAGAGCTTTGTATTAAGACAACAGAAACAAGATTTTCTTTAATACACTCTGTTCTTTCAGTTATCATAAAATATGTTTTCATCAATACAAAGCATAATAAATATTTTATCATTATGGTTTATTTTACAGTAGCCACATTTTTCAATTTGTTTTGATAAAATAGCAAAATATATTTCTCTGGTTATAAAAAGGGTGTCATAGCAGCATGCTAGCTAATGAAATCTTAATTTAATAATATATATGCAAACATAAAATTAATAAATCTGAACTGGAATACAAAATCTAATTGAAGGCATTCATAATAAATTATAATAAATCATGTGTTTACACAATCCCTCAAACATTAATTAAAATTAATTAAAATTACTAATATTGATTGTGGTAACTCTTGTTCTGAAATGCTTCTTCGCAGGGGTTCTAGTATGAAATATTTTGCCTAACTCTACGATTTCTCTTTAGCATCATGACTGAGTGGTAGGATTTCCTGAGGCAATACCTGCCAGGAAACTGTGACATCAGGTATCAATATATAAAGTTTAGAACACCAAACACAACCTCTAAGCAATTAACAATTATCAGATTTTTGAGTCACAAAGCCGAAGGTTGTCAAATTAGTATAAAAAATAGTTAAGTCAGGATACAAACTTTAACAGTAAGAATAATTTGTTTGCCTCTTTTATTATCTTTGCTATCAAAAAAAATCTGGTGTTTCAGTTGTTGATGAAAACTGTTTCTTTTGCTGAGTCAGCAATACTGAATAAAGACTAGCAAGTCACTAAACAGTGATTTCAGTTTTCACATGTTTGGAATTACACGATAAAACTCAATTCAACCACTGTAACATTATGAATAGTTCAGTCAGCAACATTAATACAGCTGGTCCAGTAACACACATCTATTTGTGAGAGGTGTGTAATAGATACATCAAGAGCATTGTTAGTTGAAAAAGGACAAAAAAAAGAAATGAAAAATCAGTTCAGCTTACCATAACTTTCCATCTAAAGCTGTAAGCACCTGAATCTGCCCATTAACCACAAAAACCAGAAACTTTCTTCCGTCTACTTTCCATTTCTAGTTTTCTATGAATGCTACTATTTTTCTAGTTAGTGTGACTACTGTGGAATCATCTGCTACAGTGGTATTAATTCACTGATGATTTTTATATAGATGGTAATTTATTATATTGGCTTTTCTTTGCCTGGTTGACAAAGAATATGACTATTACAGGTCCTAGAAAGAAGCTTGGTATTAACACCGGGAAGTCTACACCTTTAACTTCATATACATATAGAAATTCAACTTTTGGTGTCTGTCAGAGCAGGTGACATTTTATCTATACAACTGATCTCTGCCTCTCAGCACTGATCCTCACCCCACTCTGCTGGATGTTACAGATGTATAACACAATACTTGGTTTTCCTGTCCCCAGAGTCCCAAATTCTAACCCAAGAACTTGTCACATCCTAAACGAAACCAGGAACTTATAATTGATCTAAGCCCAAGCCACTTACCCTTTTTCTTAACTGCATAAGACTTGTATGACTTAGCAATAAGCTTTCATCTTGGGCCCTAACAATACAAAATCCTTCACCCCTAGGCAAGCCCGGAAAACCATCCTTAGCCTGAATTTACCATAAATCTTCACTGTTAATAATATTCTCCCTTGCTGAAAACCAGTAAGCCTGTCTGAGCCATGAGATTACCTGAGATTTATTCTAAATCTAATCCTAGCCTGCTTTGAAACTACTGATAAACTCTGCTTTCCTGCTTGTATTTCACCCCAGTAAAGCTTGCAGAATCCCAAACAAAAATTTTGTATTTTTATAACCAAAGTCTGTTCAGCACCTACATCTGCTTTTTTGCTCCCAGTCCCAACTCCAGGTTCACACCAAGGCAATGGATTCCAGCCACAGCCATTATCTCAGGCTTGTGGACTTCAAAGGACAAACTGATAAAGCATTTGCTCTGTGATTCAAAGCCCTAACTCCAGAGATCCCTTCTGGTCACCACAACTTGTCAAGAAACACTAGTGACCTCTACAGTAGTTTTGATCTCAGTCCCAAGATCTGTCACCACTCTCCCAGTTCTTCACTTTTTATATTCCAACCCCTGATGTCATTGCAAATATAAAACAGGGCTTTCTGGCATGTCACCAGGTGACAAGGTTCTATTCATCTCTCCTGTAACCAGCTGTAAGCCCCCCTGACACAGACTACAACCATTAATCCTAAAATGAATCTGAAGAATCCTGTGGTTTATTTAACCTTGGGGATCTTTACCCAACCATGAACCATAAGTTTTCCATCATTATCATCACTAGATTTTATCTTATTTCTGTCCTAAAATGTAGACTATGGCAGGGATTATCTGATATTTCATTTCAAAGGATTCCACAAGGTATTCTTAGGACTACAAATTTATCCAGGGCTCAGAAGAGAAACACAAGATCTTGATATATTCCTTGATCTTGCAAGGTTGCAGGACTAACATGGTCTGTGTGGCAGCAGTAAAAAATATGGGTTTGTTATTTCTCAGAAGACTGAGTAACACTCATGGCTAGTGTGAAATAGGTTTGAATTCACTAAGGAGGGCAAGCATTTATTGCTGTATCTCAAAAGGCAGTCAGAAGCAGAATGGATGCAAGGTGGGCCAGACAGTTTATGCCTAGCTTTAAGCAGAGATATATCCACTAGACTGTGGTCACATATAGAATTAGAAGTGATCTGGGAAATAAAGGTTGAGGATCTCAATTCACTGCATGCTTCTATACTTGTAAGTCTTCTGAAATCCAGGAATAATCTTAGCTGCTCAAGCACCACTTTCTCTGCTTTCTCAAATACCAGTCCCTATTTTATCATTAACTCTAAATGCACTTTAAAAACGAATTTTCTCTTTCTCACCCACCCTCTACACACGCCTTTCACCCCCACTGAAATCATCTCCTTGAAATTAAATCCTGTAAGATCTAGAAACAAACGTTCCTATTGTCATTCTATAGTCCCCAACACTCATCTTTAACACATCTCTAACTTTAAATTAACATCATAGCAAAGAAATTTTGCACATCCTGGAGCCAAGCCCGGAGTTTCCCAGCAGGGTGAGTTTGGTTACACAGAGCTCTGCTCCTGCACTCCTCATCTGTGGGACACCTCTGAGCCACACTGCACTGAGGCGTGCAGAAAACCCCCCTGTACTTCAGTGACTTTCAGAAAGACTGGGAGACTGATGATCAGGGGCCTTTATGACTTTTGAAAATATAATTCAAAATTTTTTAAAGCACTGAAGCATGACAAGTGTTTTAAAACAAGGCCAGACTCCCCGAAAGTCATTAGATGCACATAAAGAAAAAGCTTTTCCTTACCCTGCAAAACCCTTTCTGACTTCTTTTGCAGTTCTTAGAGCACATGTTTATTATTTTCACACAGTATGTTACTTCTCATTAACCAGTGGTAGTATTTTGAAACCGCATAAGCCTAATTAAAAAGTGATTAACAGTTCTTTTGCATCTCACCTTTGGTAAACTTTGCATTCATTACTCCCTCAAACTTGGAATAATCAGCAGATTTGCTGCTTCATGTTTGTATTCCACTGCCTGAGCCATTTATATAGGTTAGAAATAGGGATTACAAGTAGCTCTTATGAGAACACAATTCTCTCTGCACTTAAACATACTGAATGAGTTAATTTGCAATTACTCTGTTCCTTCTATTTTAAAACCCAGTTTTTTATCTGTCTTCATAGTCTGCACTCTGGCTTTAAAAAGTATATACTGCATATACTATTTTAAATTAACCTGCCATGTGGAACAAAGTTTTATATACACCCTAGTGGTGTGTGTGTTACACTGGCTACTCACATCTAAGGTCAAATCCTGCTTCCCTTACTTACAGGTAGTTCTGTACAAGGCAACAAGGAGGAGTGTGAAGCAAACCTGGTTTTCTCCGTAGTTTTGAAAAACAACAAAATGGATTCTGCTACACAATGTCAAAAGTGAACTGCAGCAAATGCATGTAAAACAGAGAATTTTGTAGAGGAAACTACAAATGAGATGTATGATATAGAGCAACTCAACAGCATGTTGGAATTAAAAGGAACATTCTAAGATGATATAATTAGTGCTAAAAAATATCACTGTTCAGGAAAGTAGGAAGCAAGCACTGAGACTTTTCAATGAGAAATGTGTTTCAGAATGAGGCATCAATACCTGCTCAAACAAGAGATTTTCTTTGCACTAAAAAATTTTTCATCTCTTGGAACACAATTCTCAGACATCTTAAAGAGATGTTTTAGAATGAGTTACAGGAAGGACAATAAGAAAGTGGCATCTGTGTAGATATATGCTTCAAATATCACAAGAGGTAGACTCAGCAGTACAAAGCAGTCACATGAGGCAATAGTGAGATCAAATAAACCCATTGTCTGCTACAATATATGTCGATGCTTACTGTGGGACATTTCTCAGATTCATCTTTATTCAAGCTCTCAAGTTGGTAACTTAGGAACTTACCCCTAAATTGCTTCTAAAAAAAGTACAAAGAGATACTTATTCAGTCCTTCATAGAGCAGGCTTTGAAGAGTATCCATCACAGAGGACTGCAAATTGTTTCTTGTCTGAGCAAGCCACTGTGAGATATCAAGGCTAAAGTGATCCCAAAGCTTCCTTAGGGGTAGCATGTTTACATGTGCACAGTATCATCCTCGTATTGGAGGATTAACTAAGACTGAATGAATAGGAAAGAGAAAGAGATGATGATGTCACTCTAATGCAACCACAGATAGAGTTAATTCCAACCAGTTCTAACTACTCTTGTTCTGTCTGTGAAGATAGAACAGGCTGGATGGGGCTTTAAGGAACCTGCTGTAGTGGAAGGTGTACCTGCCCATGGCAGGGGGTTGGAACGAGGTGGTCCCTCCCAGCCCAAACCGTTCTGTGATTCTGTGACTGGACTGTTTTCAGGCCCTGCCACACTCAAGTTAATGAGGACTGGGTGCCCCTTGGCCGAGTGTCTCTTCTACAAGGTCTGATGGCATTAATAGTACATTTCTACCACAGAATTCATATGTGATGACCCCCACTTCAGAGCATTTCTCTGAAGCTATTCTCAAAGGGAATGCTTTCTACTACAACAGCTTAGCTCATTCTGCGAAGTTGCCTTAAGGTAAGTCCTGAAGACCACTGAGAAGTCTGTAACAGAATACAATAATCATATTTTTAAGTGATTTTATGCTGATACTTAATACAGGATTTAAACGTGATAACTAGAGAACACATGATTTCAAATGCTGCCCATGATTAGGCTATATTGAATGAGATGCTTAAAATGGAAGTAATAACAGTATTTAGAGACAATTTTCTGAACCAATAAAGTTTCAGTTCCAGCAAACACAGAAGTGAGATGTTTGCAAGCACATTGGTAGACTGTGAAATTTAGCTAAAGGAACAGCTGAATGCCATATGATGCTACTTCTCAATACCATCCATACTTTTCTCAGTCTGAAGAATCTTGGTTTCTGTTAATGTTCTTAGAACTCTTCAATGAGCTGTTAACTAATAATGCTTCCCATTGTTTTTCCCGTCAGCAGCTCACAGGAGAACAGCTGTATTTACCTTATTTCATTTTTTTTAATCTGCACTGATTAAAGAGTAAGTGCCCAACATTTCACTCCTGTGCTCCAGTATCCCAATCACATTCTTATACTGCCTTCTGCCCTAAAAAATCATGTGGGGTGGTTGTTCCTCTAACGTAAAAATTGCATTACAAGGGAAGATACTATGAAGTCAGTCCCGACATCGCAATGTACAGAAACATCCTCAGGGCACAAATGACTGACAAGGATGATCAGGTGGCATGAAAGGACAACACGTCTTTTGTAGCGGCAACGTTTTCTGTGTGGGCATTGAGGCTTAGATCTCCTGAGGAACATGAGTACCATGTTGTAGTGAGTCTCAGACACAGCAGATGCACATAGATGTACACATTTCTCATAACAAAATACCTGTCAAAGACAAATTATTCCATTAATCAGGCAGTTTCAGTTCCCTGCAGATTTTACTGAGCAAAGGACCAAAGCTACATCATCAGTACAATTCCCACTTGGATCTGCAAGGCAAAAAGCACGCCTGTGTCTGAGCTCTACCAGGCAATAGTCATGCTCTGTGTGTATTCGTGGTTATTGACCTTCCTGTTTATAAACAGAAGTAAAACTGATGTAGTACCAATGAGACATTTGAGACAGGTAACATAAGAACCTGAGAGCGCTCTTTTTTATTTAAATGAACTAAAGTAATGTTTTTGTTGTCACTGACAAAGCACACATGCACACAAATTCCAGGCACAATTTGGGCAATAATGTGGACAGGTAAGAGCCTTGGAACACCTCTACTAATCTTCCTGTGTTCCCACAGAAGGGCTAGCCATAATCTTCATCCCTGGGCTTTGCAAGGTCATAGTCGTGTTCAAAGGCTCTGGACAAGATACTGACTCAACCTTTGTTCTTATCAAACAATATAGACAAATAATTGGCATTGAAACTTGTATTATGGCTGGAGTACAAAACCAAAAACTACCTTCTCTCTAAATACATCTTACACATAAGCCAACTGGAACCGAGTCCTACTTTCAAAAGGAAAACAGGAAAGCCTAAATGTACACATAGTGTTGCAAAGCATGAAAGAAACACATATCCATGTAACACAACTTTGCTTCTCTGGAACTCCTTATCCCTCTTTCTAAATTAAAGGAGTTCTCAAAGTTCAACATAACTCAGAAAAATTCTTATTTCAAAAGTAACGTGTGTCGTAAAAGCAAAAAAAGCAGACGAAGCTTTAACTACTGTATATGCTGACAGTAGCAGCTCTGAAGTCTGCACTTTATTGCTTTGACTCTGATCAAGTGCATGCAATCAATGCGAATTATTACAAAAGAGTTAGGAGATAATTTTCAAAATATGTCCAAAATGCAAAAATTTGAAAGTTAGATGAATTTGAGATGGCCTTATTGATTTTGAAAAGGTTTGTAAATTACACAGAAATATCACCCTGTTTCAAAGTGGATCTTGAATCTTTTAAAGCAATGTGATAAACAGTTTCCAGTGCAACATTTGCAGCTGTGAGCAGACCTGCTCTTAACCCTTACTCTATGATATGGCTTCTGAAAGTGAGAATGAGGTCCCTTGTTATTGACCACCTTCCCTCTCACACCTTTATGTTATACTAGAAGGGGAACAACATTGCAAAGAATAGCTGTGATTTTCCATTTCATCTCCAACAACTGTCTGTGTTTTCCAAGAATTTTTCTAAGCTGTAGGAGTTATCAGATCATCAATTTCAGCCTATTTTCCGTACCTTTAAATTGCATGACTGACAATCAAGAACTGAGGTCGAGACCAGCAGTATAATGCTTAACTATTTGTTGGCTCATAGAATAAATTTGATACGTTTGAAACTTTTAAAATACCCTGAAGCTATAGAGGTAGAATAAGCATTATTTTTCAAGAAGGGTAAATATATCCCTAACATATAATTTGAAATTTAATACACAAATGTTAAATTCTTTCCTTTTCTTTCAGTAAACAATCAGAGTGCAATTATCATTAAAGGGAATTAAATAATGATTACTAGAAATTATTAAAGGTAATTACAAAAACCATTAAATGTAAAGAGGAACTCATCTTCAAAAGAATAATATTTTTCCTATGCATTTAAACTATGCTTTTATTTCTATTAACGAGGTGCATAATAATGACTCTGGCCATTTGAAAAGCTAAAAGTCTGTAATTGAACAATTATTAGTGTCATGCTGCCTAAGGGCACTATTTGTCAAGAGATTTATATTATGGCAATTATATCCACTCAGCCTTGAAGGATAGGTAACATTATCTTCTAATGGAAATAAATTATCCTTTACATTTAATTTTTTGAAAAATTTTAGAAGTTTAGGTTCTCTGTGTTATTATTTAGACCTTCCATACTGGGGTCTTTGAGGATACCTTTTTTCCCCACTATAAAGCACTATCAATGTGGTCAGTGTCAACTCATTACATTAAGTACCTCACCAAAGGGAAAAAAAAATAGAAGGTTTCTTTAATTCATGTCTTTGGCCTATTAGGTTTTGGTTAACTTTTGTAACAAAGAAAATTGCATTTATAATCCCTATTGGTGGATAGAAGCGGCTTAATGAACATACAAAAGTTCTTTAAACCTTTGAATATATTTAATTACAATTTATTCATTCTTTAGCACTGAAATGAATGAACAAAATGTCATGGTAAAAAAACAGACATCCAAGTCCTTGACCATTCTTTCCTAAATGCTTTTCAAGTCCTCAAGAAGTGTAGAGATAATCCCCACTCTCTCTTCCAAATGTAGTTTTATCTCTTACAAATTAAAAAAAAAAAAAAAAAAAAAAAAAAAAAAAAAAAAAAAAAAAAAAAAAAAAAAAAAAAAAAAAAAAAAAAAGAAAGAAAAAAGAAAAAAAAAGGAAAAGCCTTAGAATTGCTTCAAATAAGAAAGACTGTGGGTGGGCTCTCACAGCATTACACATTTTGTGAGGTCTAAATCCTAAAGCAGATTAGAAAGAGCTTTAAAAATATAAATGCAATGATTTCTAAATGGAGAGTGTTTTTCTTCTGTTTTCTGTTGATTTTTCAACTGAGACTAATTAAACTCAAGGAACCTGATTGGACTCAGTAGGCCGTGATTTGTAGGAGAAACACTTAAGTAAAGGAGCTTCAAACCCTGTCAGGACATTGAGCCAGAGTCTGAAGGATACTACAAAGTAACAAAGGTATATAGGTGCATTTTTTTCCTCTATCTACTGAAAGTGAAGAGTGATTAGTCCTGGAATCATTCATTAAGCCTACACGTTGTGTGCTTTAACTACTGCCTGTCCCTGGAGAGGTGATCTGCAAACTGGCAATCTCGCAATAGATTTTTAGATCAGAAAGGTCCATATGTCTCCTTAAAACATTTGCAACACAGATAATCAACCAAGAACTTACAGGGAAAGCCAAACCCCTCAACTATAGCCTGTCACAATGAGTGCAGAAAGATCTACAGCGTTACAAATGCTGTATTTTTCCACAGAGAAAATAAAGCCCACAATGTACTGAGCCCAGCCATCCTCAGCAGATGGGGGAGCACGAGCAGGGCAATGGCAAGGACTGACATTGCTGGTTGCAAGCCTGAGCCAGAATTAGGAAATGAAAGGCATTGTTACTTCAAGACTACTATGACTGTTCATACTGTGTCACAAGACAGGCACATCAACAGCCACACACTAAGAAGCAGCACTGATGGTCCCCTTCATGCATTAAAACCCCCAAACCTTTCCCAGGAAGGAACTGGAATCTGCCACTCATTAACTTTGGCCACCAGGGAGAATTAAGCACCAGGCTGCAAGTTGTGGGTTTGGAAGATTTACTCCACGTGCTTCACTGACACATTGCTATTATCAAAGTCTGAAATGCTCTTCACTGTTATTATTTGTGTTAAATAAAACACAGTGGTAAACACTTAATTCTTTTCACAAATTCTATTTCTGTCAGCTCAGCCATTATTGCTTTTTTTTTTTTCTTGCTGGTTTCAGCAAATAGCCTGCTAAAAAGCTATCTGCAACTTAATTAAAACACACATTATTAATGCCATGTTTATATGGAAAATCTTTGGCAAAATAAGTAGCCTCTAGCTTTTGAAGCAATCGCAATTAAGTCTGTCAATATGTACTAGTTGCTGAAATACATGAAGAAAACAAGACTAAGTGAAGCAATTTGACCTGCTCCAACCACCTCCACATAAACTGACTTTTCACAGAGCATTTGATCTAGAAAACTACCCATGGATCAATGATAAGAAACTGTCAGTTGTGCACCATAATGTATAACTGAAGGCACTAGCTAATTTTCTTTTAAACAAAACGGATAAAGTCCTGTCTCAAGCATGGGAACTTTATCAGTAATTTCAATAATACCCATAATTTCTTGGTAGTGCAGAAGAACTAACCTTAATTTAATGGCAGAATGAACAGTGGCTGCTCCCAAAATACATAACCAGATGAAAGCATCCCAAAATACCAAGGCTAATATTTTGAAAGATCTGTTAGTTTTGTTGGTTCCTATATTTCATGACTGCTCTCTCTAGTTTGATCAGTAGGTAGCTCAGCCTTTTTCCCTGGATGCCAAATCACCACAGTTGACCTTCTGCCTCTGAATCATTGTAAGGGGCTGTGAAAACTTCTACTGAATAATTTTCTTGTTATTTCCCTCTTGGTACCCCTGAGAACACACTGTGCCTAACATACACTGGTATGCTCCTTCACGTGGAGCAAGAACGTTGAGGGAGGTGAGATGGAGCAAAGGCTTAGAAGGATTTCTTTCCATTTGGAAACCGGCAGGTGGGGAATTCAGAGGCCATGTCACAGCACGGAGGGAGATAGAGACAAGTGTGTGTGCTCAGACAGCAGGTGTGGAACAAATTCAAGAAGCAGATTCAAGTGTTTGACTTCTCAACATGTTTGTTTTAGACAGGTGTTAGAGCCCTGAAAAACAGGGATCTTCTGCTATTTTAAGCATAGCTTTGAAATGCTATCCAATAGGAAGTTTCTCTAATATTGTGTCCAATATTCATGATATAAACAGAAATACATAAAAGCATCAACAAACATTATACAACTGAACAGGTCAATCCAGTCAGTGCCACAGGTTGGATATTAGACAAAGGTTCTTCCCCCAGAGGGTGTTTGGGCACTAGAACAGGCTCCCCAGGGCAGTGGGCACAGCACCAAGGCTGACAGAACTCAAGAAGAGTTTGGATGATCCTCTCAGGCACATGGTGTGACTCTTAGAGATGCTCCTATGCAGGGCAAGGGTTGGACTAAATGATCCTTGTGGGTCCCTTCCAACTCACCACATTCCATGATTCTGTAAGTCCTAAGACATTACCAATTTCATGCAGCAAATAGACAACAAATGTCAAATTTTTCAACTTCTCCTGGCTGAGTATAGGCTAATGACATCAAAATAATAAATTAATTATGAAAAGTTCTATAAATTTGAGCACTGTAAAATACAAGGGTTCAATCTGCAAAATACATCTTGCTAGAGCCTGTTTTAACTAATGAAATGTTGAATCAACATTTCATTGCATTCACTAATGGACATTTATATATAACCAAGCACAAACAAAGGCTTTCCTTTCTATCCTAGGTTAGAAATTCCATATAAAAGTTATTAAAAACTACTTCCAAATTATTGAAATTGCCTAGATAAAGTAATCATAAATCAGAAGAAAATGAAATATTCAAGCACACACTAAAATTATTATCCAAGACCAATTCCAGCAAGCTGCCTCTGATTACTGTAGTGTGCACTTAGGACAAGTCTAAGTAAAATCAGAGCTGCTGAGAATAAAAAAGCTCCTTTGTCTGGAACCTGCAAAAGTGCTGCATTCCCCAAACAGATGTTCAGTAGTAAAATACAAGTTTACAGCTTTAAAGTTTCATTTTCACCAGTAAGAAAAAGTAGAAAAGCTTTCAGGAGAAATCAAGTATTTCACTGTTTTATTAAATGCTGTCTTCAAAGACATCTTCACAGGAAAGCAAATCCCAAACTGTTTTCATGCCTTGGAAAACCTATATTAAACATTTTTCACTCTGCCAGAGGAGCAATGCAGATAATATATATCTTAAAAAAAATGTCTGTGTGGTCAGAGTCACATTTGCTGATGTACTGTCTATGGGAGTAAAATATACATTTTTCACCCTCTGAAAATGTTTACATCTCCTCCCAATAATGAATTAGAGCAACAAATACTTCTTACAGAATAAAATAGAATCTTAATATTTCCTGGAAGGAAGAAAGGAAAATTACAAGTACTACAATATTTCATACAAATGAATGGTTTGACTGAAGCGACACTGAGATGCAAAATCTACCTCATCTCTCTGAGCTACAGGTCTACAACTATTTTTGTGCTCAAGTTCTAAACTATCAGTAGTCATAAAGTCCATTCCAACAAAAGCTTTGAGATTACACTAGGAAACCTTTCAGGAAAGCTAGTCTCTAAAGCCAATGAAAAACACAAAGTAGAAACATTTCATAATTCGAAGTATATAGAACCCAAATGTAGTCAGATAAATTACTGTCTTAACACATACACACCCGTTAAGTAGCATCTACCTTATCCTTTTCACTCAAATTATCGTCATTACTCAAAGGTACAAGCTGTGTTTTATTTGGTATGACAATGTATCTTTAGTGACAAGCCAGAGTGACTGTGGGTTCAATGGGAACTGAACAATGCTTTTGGTTTAATACTTGGACGATGCTTCAACCCAAATCCACCAGTAATTTTTTTTACACTTGAGATTCTAAAAGAATTCAATAAGTATCCTTGACAAACTCCATCTTTTCCTCATCTCAAGTTTACCTGTATGCTTTAAGTTCTTCACAAGATGCTTTCACATCATGTGTGATCATTTGATCTGGCTCAGGCAAATTTAATGCATTCTCATGTTTCTGGAAACATTTCACATCCCTTTTATCCAGTAATCAACTCCACAGAGCTGGTGTAGAGTGGGAGCAAATAGATTGTGTGCTGACAAGCACTTAATAGTAATCTTTTGAAAGATTTGATATTTATTAAGTAAGGAACCTGAAATGCAGTCCTTCCTCACAAGTGGAAAAGGTTGAGAGCAATATTTGTTCTGCATTGTCTGAGATGTATTTATAAGCCTCCAAAATCATCTAAATAGGGATAACCTGAAAATCTCAAGGCTCCAAAGAAAGATACTCACATTATGGTGACTGACAAGAGAAACTGGGGCTATGAAGGGAGGCTTCAGGCTAGAGGAAATACACTGCAAGAGAAGAAAACTGAACTCAGATTAATTTAATACAATGGATCTCATTAACTAGTGGCATATTTTTCAAACTTCTTCATAAATAGGTGGTTACTCAAAGAAGGACAGAGTTGTCAGTGGAATTAGAAACATTCTAGATAATTTACTATATAAATGACATATTTTCTATATCAGGATAGGCAGGGGTAAATCTGGTTTGCTTTTCTATTTTCTATCTCTGATGTGACTGACCTTTAGATTAAATTTGCTGGAATAGATTTCCCATCTATATTAAATGACATAAAAGAGTTTACCTCTTAACTCCAGACTTAGATTTCCTTGGGCATGAGATTATTTCTGTGCTCCAATTATTTATTTGCCTACTACCATAAAGATACTCAAAACAACATCATGACCAGCCTACCAATTTCAAAACTGACTGAATTTGAATTATTTTAAGCATAACAGTGCTCTGATACAGAGACAAAACCCCTCATTCATCTTTCATCATTAGTTCAAATAATTTCCTGCCTGTTTTGTCTGCAAATTATTGTTTTCCAATTCTGAAGAAGTTTCCTTTCCTTGTTACCAGAGGAAAACAAGTAGATGTGTTAGCAGCAGAACTAATGAAGCCTGGTTTCCAAATCTCCATAGGAAGCTCCTGATGTTTAATAAAAGGAAAACTAATTAGCTTTGGGGTTAATAAGTTTGGATATTAATAGGGTCTTTCTCCTCCACCCAGAAACCTGTACTGAGAGCTTAACACTTTGATACTTCAAAGCCTCTATCAGATATAAATTACTGGCTAACCAGTCAAAGAATCAAATACATACGTTGTGATTGAAAAGCCTTATTTTGTGGGAAACAGTGATAAAAACAGAAAAATCTTATTTTCCTTCATAGCAAGAAAAGAAAGTATGTCATCAACTGCATAAAGAATATCAAACGACAAAACATGTTACTAAGTATTTTCCAGCAAAACAGTCATAGCCTTTGCCAGAAAAAAATACAGTTCATCCAGCACCTAATCAGTAATTCCAAACTTACTCCAAACCTCTAGCCCCAAACTGAAAACTTAATTCCTAAAAAAAACCCAAACCCAACAAGTACCGAATGCTGCACACTTATTTCAACAGTCAGAACCAATATATTAGCTTTAAAGTGGTATTTTAGAAATTATTTATACTGTCCTTTAAAAGAATAGGCTACACCATATTACTTGCAAGCAAAACAGACTCTGCTTTTCAGTTCCTGTACCTGGCAATAATTCAGGACATAGTTTAAAAAACCCCTGGAAGCTAAACAGCTATGTTTGAATTATCATTGTCTTTAGGTTTTGGTTAAGCAAATTAATTTCACAAAAACCTTAAAACAATTGATTTTCCTCCTTTAGAAACAGGTCAAAAAATGCATTTTTATGGTGGACCTTGGGCACTGACGAGTAGAGAATTGAGCTAACATCAAAATGTTCACAGCACCACAAGCTATTTTCTTCTCTGCTTCTGATTCCTAGACAGTTATTACTTTTGACAAAGAATTACAAAGAAATATTCCTCCAGGTTTTGGAAAATAAGGAGACATTCATTATTGTAGAATTTTTTACCTTGGTAGGAATGCTGGGTTAGAAAGCACCGTTTGGGGAGCTTGGGAGGAGATGAGAGACAGGCAGGGTGCTGGACTTTATGTATGTTGTGTCAGAGGTTTTAAAGATCAGTCTGTTTGTGTTTAGTTGTTGTTGTTTTTTGTTGTTTGGTTTTTTTTTTTAATTCATTATTTATTTCAACTTTTTTAATTTTTTAGAGAGTGTTGATGAACTTCAAGTATTTTCATTGTATAAATAATCTACAGAAATTCTTGGCTGAAAAACTCACTCCGTTGCGGGCACATCAGCTTGTACCTTCACAGTATAATAGATATATAAATGCATATTATCATACTTTTTTTTATTATATTTTATCATGGTGTAGATCAGAAATTATGCAACTGAAATTCTGTGGATCATGTGTCAGATTATTTGCTTTTAAATCCTATTTTAATTTCTAATCTGTCTGAAAAAATATGAACTTGAGGATATATACACATTTTTGAAGCATTTGGTAATACACTTTTTTCCTTACTATTCTTACCAAAGGTGGAAAAAAAACCCCAAACTACAAAGCATCGAGAGACTTATCTCTTCAACTGACTGGTAGATGGACTAGTCTAAACACCTATTCCCCAAAATGGCATTACATTTAGTTGATTCACTTTGACTATGCAACAATGACTTTGATAGAGGAGACATGAGCCAGAACTAGGGAATCTGAGAAAACATCAGGTTGTTTTACAAGAATAGATTGCAGCCTGTTACACAATACTTCAAGATTTGACGGTAAATTTTACCCACAATAAGTGTAGCTATTGGATCACTTATGCGACTGATACTGAAAAATGGAACCAACTGCTCTTGGGAAGATATATTAAGAGTCTCATTCTAAATAGACTAATGGACCTGTTCTTTGAAACTCAGCTAATGACACTGCTGAAAAATCACACTCTAAATTTACAGTATTGTTTTCCAGCTGTTGCTGTTAAGCAGTTTAGGAAAAGTGTTTGACATCCTTCAAGTGGCTGTTTTCACATATAAAAAAAGTATTAAAAAAAAATTCATTACATTTCCTTATAACTCATACAGGGGCTTGGCTTTTTGCTTTTATAATTTGGATAAATTTTATGTTCATAACAGGTGTCTTCACACCACATTCCTATTAGAAACAAGAATTTGATTTGATTCACATGATTGCAAATCAGTGCACTCTTCCATGTAAGGCGATGCTGGGATGAGTTTTCCTCTGCTATATCCATTTCTGCAGCCTGGGCTTGTACTGTGCTCAGTTACACAAATCAGGAGCTCTGAATCCCATATCAAAACAGTTTATGCAAAGAAATGAGAAATAATTTCTCTGGATTTTGAAAGCTTCTTGTAGATGCAGAGGGCTGTCAGACATCTCATTATAATGAATATGATTATGATTCTGCCTCTCTTTTTCCATCACTTCATGGCAGAAAGAAACCGAGTATCACAAATAAGGAGAAGACCTCAATATATTGAGTCTGCCATTTACAGGTATATAGATTTATGCAGTAAGACCATAAAACTGAAACACTTATTTTACCCTTAAATGTGCTTTGATTCATAGTATTGCATTGCAGAAGGAAATGAAGTAGCTGCTTAATCCAGTAGCTGTTCATATTGCAATAAAGTGCAGGAATATTTAATGTGTACATTAATGCTTACGATTAGCACCACTTTAATAAATAAATAAATGGGGAGCCCAAAATAATGTAATGAATACCAAAAAAAATTAACCTTACAATTCCTTAATCTGTTTTTGCAGTGTGGTGGGGTAGAGTAAAGGTGAAAAGGTCATTGCTGATATAGGATCTAAACATCAAACCAAGATTTTTAGAATGAAACAATACTTTTTAATTAGACCAGCAGGTTTGAAAAAAACTGATAAAATTTCTGGCACACAAGTCCTTTTTAAGATCTGAAACAAAAGCAGAAAATTGTAAAGAGAACTGCAATTAGACATTAAGGGCAATTGTTTAGGATTTCATTAGATATTAGACTGTTCAGGAGAAGGGAAAGGTGTACTTGAGGAGTCAAAGAGACTCAGTAAGGAGCTGAGGTGAGAGGGGGTTGCCCCTTTTTTAGGGGCAAGAGGTACATGGAATCTATAACCTGTGGAACATGGTTACATTAAAGGGGAGGCTGAGGGTGGACATGGACTCGCAGGTTGTAATGGACAAGAAAAACAGTATCTCTAGTGAGTCCATAGTTTTTGGTGTTTACTAAGTTATGAATTTGAGTTTCTAGGCTTATCTTTCAAAAGTATTTTGTAGGTCATTCTTTAATTAAGTCAGAGCAGTTGCTTCCAACTTGAATTTTGCTTTGAAGTTTCCTGTTTCTGTTTTAGACCTCAAGAACTACTTATGTGCCTGAGAGCTTAATGGTTTTTTATTTCCCAACTATACTTAGTCTAATTAAAGATGTTACCCCTACCTGTAAATCTCCTCCTAATTAGCAACTTCATGGATTTGCTGATGGCAAGTGCAAGAGTGGATCACTCCACTGCTATCAAACCAATAGGGAATTAAACTAAGCATGCTGAAATGTTATTTCCTTATTAGGAAAATGCAGTAACACTTTCCCTCTCTAACAAGAGTGCTGCAAATGCTGCCCTCAAAGATTGGAATATTCTTGTTGAGGTTTAAGAGTACACCTATTTCACAGTGTAGTGGTTGCTGAACAACAAAACTGTGGTTAAAAATCTGAGTTTCTCTCTATGCATGTTTCACAAAGGAAAAGATAAGATAGATGCACTGACACCTGTAAGAGTCAAATCAAAACTGAATTAATTAAAAATGACATGTTAGTCAAATGGAATAGGACATAAAAGAGTAATGTTGAAGAGACAGGGAGAGAGTAAACACTGAACTGATTGGCACACTGTTGAAGATGGGAGGTCTCCATGGTCAGTGCATATTCCCTACAGAATAGGAATTAGATAAGAATGACAAGCAAATAACATGTTTTCAGTCTCCTGGGATTTAAAAATTTCCACTGAAGTATCTATCTGCTCTCCTATATGAAGTCAAAGCCAGAAAACTCAAAGGGCAAACTAAACAGATGGGACATTGTGAGTGATGCAAGAACTAATCTAATCGTATGTCAAAGTACTGTATGTATAATTGTGTTGAGAGATTTACAAAGGATGTCTAGTGATGGAGAGGCCACGGAATCACCTGAGAAGTTCTGCCATGAAAGAGCACTTTCTTCATCTACTGCCCAAGGGAAGAGTGAATAAATCTGATACATTAGAGAACAGCAATTTTATAATTTCATTTTAAACTTCCTAAAGAAGCTCTCAAACTTTCACTGATAGTATGCCACTGTTGTCTTTACTGCAAATCAGCGGGAGAAATGTGTGGATGTTTCACATCCGTTATGAAGTTGCAGAACAACAGCGATATGACCCCCCCCTCCCCCCACGTTAAACAGCAAAACAATAGGAAGATAAATAAGTAGATATTCAAAGGCACAGAGTCAGGCAGTCAGATAAAACTTACTGAGCTAAAACCCTTCTACAAAATGAGCAAAGTAGGTTTACACAACGATAGCCATTACAGAGAAGACCAATAAAGGAGCTCACTGTTTCTTACAGGGGGGTTTATTCAATCCATCTAAATCCTTGCACACTGTAACACACACACACACAGACCTTCCTTGCAGTTCAACAAGTCACATATTCATTGTAGCAATTTGGGAAAGTTATTACAAACCAAATCTCAGCAGTGACAGGCTCTGAGGATTTATAAAAAATCAGCCAATGTCCCTATTTTTGCCTGGTGGAGAACAGCTTTCCTCGAGCACAGTGTGCTGTAGGATCATCCATCAGTATTGCTTCATCTCCTGCTACCCAATATGCTTTTCTTTTCTGTTTATCTCAAACATGATGATTAGACAATCTGTGTACTTGCTCTTCAGTTTTTCAGATATTTTCAATCTTTCTCTGCCATATTGTCTCCAACATTCAGATTTAGACATTACAGTTTAGATGCATAATTTCTTTCAATATTTATGAGGGTTCTGTAGGTTAATTTTCATTTGACAATAAACACATTGTAGTGTGCTTCTGAAATGGTGGAAGACATTTGTGTTGCAGACATCAGTGATTCCATAAAAAGAGCTGATACTGTTGACCTAAAATAGCATATGATGTTATTCTTTAAATAGACCAGGAAATTTAATGTAATATGATTGCAGTTCTTACTTGTCATATATTTATCATAGAAAACAAATTAAATATCCTCAGAGGTTAAAAAAACAAGCATAGGTACTTTCGCTGTTCTAGCTTTCTATTAAAAATAAAAACAAACGAAAAACGATGAAACTAAAGACACGAGATATAAAATAGTAAGAAGATCATTGGATGAAGGCAGTGTAAATGATAAAAATGTGACTTATTTTAGTCTAATCTCTGGAGCTTCTCTGCCAATTTTCTTTCCTCCTTTGAGGATAATTGTTTAATATTTTACATTAAAGATAAAGTATAATTTCAAAAGGAGGTAAATACAATTCAGCAAAAGGATTTCTTAGATAAAATTCCCAAAACTGAAACATAAATACAGGATTATGGAAACCACCTTAAGATGCTATGCAGCAGAAACTTGATTTCCCAGTCTGCTGCAGACAGTGACAGAAGCAAGAAAAGGATTCAGACTCTATCTATGGATGAGCACTCACGAAAACATGGGATAAGTTCCAGATGTTGCTTGGCCACACACAGAGCTAAGAGGAACCAGCTGCAAAGTTCCCAATGTGCACACACCAAAAGAAGCCAAAGCCAGATTAATGAGTGATTTGTGACCTTCTGGCAGAAGGAGCTGGGGGCACCTGGGCCTACACAGACTCAAGAATAGGCAAGTAGATCCCCCTGTTTTCTTTGCACAGTGACTCATGTCCTTTATGACTGCTACTAGTACTCATTTGTGGTGCCTTTCCATACCCACAGTGTAGACTTGAAATGATTTTCCCACCTTCCTGGCTTGCATACCCACACTTCCACCAGTCACCTTGATACGACCTTCACCTTAGACAGCTTTTTCCTAGTCTACATGTCAATTATTTCTTTCTGGAGGAATCAGAGTTAAACTCAAGAAGTGGTCTTACATGCCAGTTTTACACAGTTAACTTTTACCAGAATTTCTAGAACATATCAAACAACAATTGACAGATAAAAACGTAATTTATCACAGGTTCTCTCAGGCACATCTGTCCTGCTATTTATTTTAGTCAGTGTGGTTTCTTACCTTCCTAGCACAGAAACTTCTGTTCCTTGCTCACAAGGGTCTCTGGTGCATGCTTTTAACAGATGTCTTCCCATAACTGTCATCTTCATAAAGCCCCTGTGAGATGATAATCATCCCTACAGCTTTCAGTTTGCTCTAAGAAACTTCCTTTACTTAAAACTTCTGCTTCACCTCACAAAAATCGAACCCTTTCTAACAGCAGAGACCTTCTGTCAGGCATGTTCTCCTGATTTCA